>NW_026725427.1:0-64311 GCF_029784015.1 Lycium ferocissimum
ACTCCTTCACCTTGAACTTAAGCCACAACGCATTAATACACAATTTTGTAGTTGCAACTATACGCCGTCCGGACCGAAATTTGGGAATTATACTTGGTTTTGGGTTAAAAATTGGTGGTGGGTGGTCGGGGGAATTTTTCGGGAGTTTTTGGGAAGGTTTTGGGTGGTTTGGGACGAAAAATAGGGGTCTTCCCCTTTTATAGAACGGTCCGGTTCTGCCCGGACCGACCTATTTTTCCTTCGCCGCGCGTTCGCGCCTTTTGGGCGCGCGTTCGCGCCGGTTCGCTTTTTTCGATCGCACCTTTGTTCAGTAAAAAGATCATAACTCTTGATCTCGATATCGTGTGGGGGCTCACAACCTATTGTTGGAAAGCTATTTCAATTATATACAACTTTCATTCTTTACATTTTTCCAAATTCCAAACTTATAATATCGTATTTGCCCCTCCAAGTCAGATCATCCGAAAATGTTTCTTTAAATCGCCCTTTTGGAAGGCTTATGCCCATATTTGGCTTATGGATCCTTCTTAGGACTTGCTCCACCTTTCATGCACTACTCATATGTCTCTTCATATGTCCTTTATAAAACTCCGACGTGTGGACCCCACTTAGCGTGCAGCAACGAGGGTTTCTCATTAAGTGCCATATGAACCAATTCATCCCATATGGTCTCCAAATGTCATATATATGTTATTATTACATTCTTATAATATGACCTTAATCTTGAACCTGAGTCCTTTAATTTTGTTCAAGACGTTCGCGCCCCTTAGTGGCGCGTTCGCACCGTATCGCCCTTGGCCTTCGCGCGTTCGCGCGCACTCTCTCCGCGCATTCGCGCGTACCATTTTCTGCCGGCTCGACTTGTAACGTCCATATCTCCTTACCTCGATGTCCGATTGAGGAGCGGTTTGTTGCGTTGGGAACTAGACTTCCCGAACTTTACTTTTGACCCCAAATTTTCTTTAATATTCCATACAAATAAAATCATAAGAAATTTATGCCTTAAAACAAAATCGGATGTCAAAAGTCTCAATCTCGTATCCCGGAATAGCCTTGTCCTTAACTTTTCATGGTTAGCTCGGAATGTCCCGACGTATAAAATACGGGATATAACAGAGACTATGACAGAGGCCAGCATAAGAGAGCTAGATCAGCTGGCTATCCGGGTGAGTTTCGAGGCAACCCAGTTAAAGATAGCAGTATATCCTTCTCAGCCCAAGACGGAATGCACTCCCGCTTATGGGTAGGAGATTTGATAGCACGGGGTACTCGGGGGTCGGTCGAGCTCCGGGGCTTCGAGTTGCATGCAGGTGTTCGGGTCAGTCGAGGCCACCTTTGCCTCGATATTCTCGTTGTGGTAGGCCTCATTTTGGGGAATGTCGTTTTGCTACAGGTGCTTGCTTTACTTGCGGCCGTCAAGGCCATATTATGAGGGAGTGTCCATTTGGGGGTAGTCCGTGTGGTGCGGCTCGGCCCATCGGGTCGGTTCGGTTCATCTTCTTCTCGTAGCTACGCGCCCCATGGGCAAGGTGGTATTCCTCGACACCGAGGCGCGTGGTAGAGGCCGTGACGGAGCTTTCGGTTCTAGCGGTCCTTCGAACCGCATATATGCTTTGGCTAGTAGACAGATCGGAGGCGTCACCAAATGTGGTTACAGGTATATTATCGATTTTCTCTCGGGACGTATATGCATTGATAGATCCAGGCTCTACCTTATCATATATATCTCCCTTTGTTGCTAGTAGAATTGGAATAAAACCCGAGTTGATTGAACCATTTGAGGTAGCTACACCGGTAGGGTTCTGTTATAGCAAAGCAAGTGTATAAGAAGTGTTCGATGGATATATATAGTCGTCATACCTTCGCGTATTTGATAGAGTTAGATATGACTGAATTTGATGTTATTATGGGTATGGACTGGTTAGCTTCTTGTTATGCTAATGTTGATTGTAGAAACAAGATAGTTCGGTTTCAATTTCCAGGGGAGCCAATTATAGAATGGCTTGGGAATACAGCATCGCCGAAGGGTAAGTTTATTTCATACCTCAAGGCAAGAAAGATGGTTAGAAAGGGTTATATTTATCATCTGGTTCGTGTGCATGACTTGAAAGCGCAGGTACCGACTCTTCGGTCGGTCCCGTAGTCAATGAATTTCCGCATGTGTTTCCAGCATGAACCTCCGTGTCTTCCTCCCGAGCGGGAGATAGAGTTCACTATAGATGTGTTGCAGGATACTCGGCCCATATCTATTCCTCCTTACGGAATGGCACCGCTTAACCGAAAGAATCAAGGAGCAACGAGAGATTTGTTAGAGAAGGGCTTCATTAGGCCAAAGACATCGCCTTAGGGAGCACCGGCATTGTTCGTGAGAAAGAAAGATGGGTCGCCGCGGATGTGTATTGATTATAGGCATACCGAACAAGGTGACCATAAAGAATAGATATCCCCTCCCCAGGATTGATGACTTATTTGACTAGTTGCAGGGTGCTAAGTGTTTCTCGAAGAAAGACCTGCGATCAGGCTATCACCAGGTGCGGGTAAGAGAGGCAGATATTCCAAAGACTGCATTCAGGACCCGATACGGGCACTATGAGTTTAGGGTGATGTCTTTTGGCCGACCAATGCTCCAAAGAAGTTGTTTATGGATCTGATGAACCGAGTATTCAAGTCGTTCCTAGATATGTTCATGATTGTATTTATTGATGATATTCTGGTATATTCACGATTAGAGGAGGAGCATGCGGATCATCTGAGGACGGTACTTGGGGTGCTCCAGCACCAGAAATTGTATGCTAAGTTCTCTAAATGTGAATTCCGGTTGACTTCGCAGCATTCTTGGGGCATATTATTGGAGCTGATGGCATTCGGGTAGATACGCAGAAGATTGAGGCCGTAAAGACTTGGCCTAGACCTACGACACCTACTGAGGTACGTAGTTTTCTGGGGCTAGCAAGATATTACAGGAGATTTGTGGAGAAGTTTTCTTCGATATCAGCGCCTTTAACGAGGCTAACTCGAGAAGGCGACTAAGTTCAGTGCATGCTTGTGAACGAAGCTTCCATTCGAAAGAGAAGTTGACTACGGCTCCAGCTCTAACCTTCCCGAGGGGCCGATGGCTATGTCATTTATTGTGATGGTTCCGGTGTTGGGCTAGGTTTTGTATTAATGCGGCAGATGGCGAAAGTTATAGCCTATGCCTCCCAAGCGGCTTTAGAAACATGAAAGAAATTATCCTACTCATGATCTGGAACTCACAGCGGTGATTCACGCTTTGAAGATATGGAGGCATTATCTATATGGCGTGCATGTTGATATTTACACGGATCACAAAAGTCTCCAATATATCTTTAAGCGAAAGGAGTCTGAATTTGCATATAGAAAGAAAGTGGCTAGAGTTCTTTGAAGGATTATGATGTCGATATTCTATACCACCGGTGGAAGGCAAACATTGTAGCGTATGCACTTAGCCGTAAGTCGATAGGCGCAAATTTGACGCGACGTGCAACCAGAAGGAAGGAAATAGTCCGTGAGATTTATAAGCTAGCTAGTCTTGGAGTCCGTTTGGCTGATTCTGGAGATAGTGGGGTTTCTGTTCGAGAAGTTACTGAATCCTCTATTATGGAAGAAGTAAAGCGACGTCAGTACGAGGACCCTGTCCTGGCACAGTATAGGGATACAGCCCTTAATAAGGGGGAGACCTCATTCGAGATTACACCGACGGAGCTACTATATAGAGGTAAGGTTATGTGTACCGAGGTTGCGGGACGCGCGGCAATGTTATGGGAGAGGCACATTATGCCCGTATTCGTTATCCGGGTCAACAAAAATGTATCATGACCTTAGATGTTTATATTGGTGGGATGGCATGAAAAAAGATATAGCAGAGTTTGTTGCTCGTTGACCGAATCGCCAACAATGTGTTAAGATCGAGCATCGAAGCACGTGGATTATTACAGGAGATGGAGATTCCGACTTGGAAGTGCTGGAAGCAATTAATATGGACTTAATATTACGGGTTTACCCCGCACTCCACGGAAGTATGATTCTATATGGGTTATTGTAGATAGGCCGACCAAATCGCCCATTTTCTTCAAATCGGGACTACTTATTCGACCGAGGACTATGCAAAGTTATATATCAAGGAGATAGTAAGACTCACGGAGTTCCCACATCTATTATATCGGACGAGGTGCTCAGTTTACAGCTAACTTCTGGAGATCATTCCAGGAAGGATTGGGGACACAGGTGAGTCTTAGCACAGCATTCCACCCTCAGATTGACGGACAGGCCGAGCGTACTATTTAGATACTAGGAGATATGTTGCGGGCATGTGTTATTGACTTCAGAGGTAGCTGGGATGATCATCTACCACTTATTGAGTTTACCTATAATAATAGCTACTATTCTAGCATCCAGATGGCACCGTATGAGGCTCTGTATGGTAGAAAGTGCAGGTCACCTATTGGCTGGTTTGATGTTGGGGAGACTAAGTTAATCGGCCCAGATATGATTCAGCAAGCCATTGATAAGGTGAAACTTATTCGAGAAAGGTTGTTAGCGACTCGAGTCGACGAAGTCATATGCGGATAATCGACGTCGACACTTAGAATTCCGATTGGCGATTGGGTATTCTTGAAGGTGTCACCCATGAAGGGTGTAATGAGATTCGGCAAGAAGGGGAAGCTCGGCCCCGAGGTATATGGGCCTTATCAGATTGTTCGTAAGGTAAGCCAGGTTGCCTATGAATTAGACTCACCATCCGATTTGGAAGCACTACACCCGAAGTGTTTGATGTGTCTATGCTTCGCAAATGCATTGGTGACCCTTCTAGGGTATTCCCCGTGGATGATGTCCAGGTAACGGAGGAGTTATCATACTAGGAGAACCCTGTAGCTATACTGGATCGGTAGGTGAGAAGGCTGCGTACTAAAGACGTGGCCTCCGTTAAAGTATTGTGGCGGAACAATAACAGGGAGGAGATGACTTGGGAAGCGGAAGAGGAAATGAAGAATAAGTATCCTCACTTGTTCCCTATACCTACAGGTAATCTAAACTCCTCGTTGACTATATTGATTGATACATAAAAATTATATGTTATGACAATAAGAGAGACTTCCCCTCGAAGTCCTTATAAGACCCTGTAAGAGTAGCATAACATTCGAGGACGAATGTTCTAAAGGGGGGGAAGGATGTTATATCCCGTATTTTTGTACATTGGGATATTTTAAGCTAATCGCGATAAGTTTAAGGACAAGACTGTTTTGGGATACGAGATAGAAACTTTTAACCTCCGATTCTTTTTATGCACAAGTTGCATATAAATTTTAATTGGTATGAAATTATTAATGGAAATTAGGGATTAATTAACCATGATTAGATTATTAAGTGGGGATTAAAAATCTAATTAGTCACTAATTGGCCATTAGTGGCCGTGTGGGCCCCACCCATGGCATGGCCAAATTTGATTGGCTCAAGCCATGAGTGGGACATGTGTCCATCTTGTAGGAACCATATTTAAGTCAAATTGATGACTAATGAAACCATTTATTATCTTCAACCAAAAGAAAAACTATAGAGATAGAGAGAGAAGCTCTCGGCCATAGTTGAGCTTGGTGAGCTCACAAGTTGTTGATTCAAAGCAATTTTCCAAGGTCTTCTAGCCAAATTGGAAGGGCAATTGTAACGTGAAAGTGGTCATTAGGGCAACAAGAACAAGTATTATTTCAATTCACAAATTCTAGCCAAGTTGAGAAGTCAAGTGTTAAGGTAAGGTTTAATCTTCTTTTACATGTATTAAGGGTGGTTTGAGCGTGTTGTAACTTGTAGATATGGATGAAATTCATGGAATTATGTATGTTGTGAAGCCACGTAGGGCCGTTTTGTGTGTAGAAGATGGTGAACTAATTTTACTTAGTATTTTGGTTGTTGTTGTTATGGATTTTGTGATGAGAATGAAGGTATTTAATGGTTCAAGTTGGAGTTATAATTGTTTGTGGGGTTGTAGAAGTTAATATGGTGTTAGTATAGTTTCTTGCATCTAAATGGATAATGTTGTTAACGTGTGGTTGTTGGTATAGTTCATGAATTTGGATGAAAAGAATGTGTTGTTGTTGTTCTTGTTGAGCTTAGAAGATTAATGGTAATTAAGATTATGTGTTGTGTTGTGTGTTGGTTGGGTTGTTGTAGGATTATGTAGATGAAAATGTTACGACTATGGATCATTAATAGTAACTTGAATATGTAGTAGCCGTATATGGATTGTTATCGAATGTTATAAATGTGGGCTGTCTGGAATATTGTGCGGGCTGTCCGGAGTGTTCTCGAGTCTTGTTTGAATAGCCTCGGGTTGGTACTTGAACGTATGATTATTGATGTTGGCTTGGTTGTATGTGGTTGGTTTGAATATAAGGGAAACGTCATATAATTATCTAGAAAGGAGTTACTAACATTCGAATACGTTTTGAATCTCCTCGTAGCTTAACCGTAGTTCTTGACGTCTTAATACAGGTTGAGGTACTATTGGGCAGCGTATACGTGTTGTGTTGCGAGTAAACGCTAAAGGTATGTAAAGCCTATCCCTTCTTTCTTTTGGCATGTCCTAGACGTAAGTAATGAACGATATGAGCTTTGGGGTAATTCTATTCACAAGTTCCGAGCATGATTTATGATTCTTATTCACTTCTTGATGTTAGAACTCTTAGAATAGTCGAGCTACTGCCCTCGGGTCTTTTATATGATTGGATAGTAAATGATGCATAAAAGTCCTTATTCTTGACAGACTCCATAATGACTAATGACCATAAGTTTCATAAGCTATTTCGTATTAATTTGATACATGTCTATGATCCCTGATGCTTTATTTGATATAGTTCATAATGATATTCAAAGAGTACTGAGTATGACTACCATCCTGATACTCGAGTGTTGATTAGCCTACTTATCTATTAAGTCTCAAAGGATGATTTATATGCATATGGTTACTCACTACTCTGCTCGTGCATACTGTTGTTACATCTTTCACCGAGTCCCGGGCCGGGTATGTTATCACGCACATGTTATATCCCGCATTTCGTGCGTCGGGACATTCCGAGCTAACTATAAAAAGTTAAGGACAAGACTATTCCGGGATACGAGGTTGAGACTTTTGATATCCGATTTTATTTTAAGGCATAAGTTGCTTATGATTTTATTGGTATGGAATATTAAGGAAAATTTGGGGTTAAAAGTGAATTATTGGAAATTAATTATTTCATGAAATAAGGCCACTTGCCGTGGGACCTATAGGTTCCACACATGGCTTGGTCAAATTAAATTCATCCAAGCCACGTGCGTGGGACATGGTACACATGGAAGACTTATATATGGCACAATAGATGACAAGCCAAACAATTAGTCATTTTTTATGACCTTAGAAGCTTGGAGAGAAATGAAGAAAAGAGAGGAGAGAGTGTTCGGCTGGAGGGGCTGGCCGAATAT
Source organism: Lycium ferocissimum (assembly GCF_029784015.1). NCBI lineage: Eukaryota > Viridiplantae > Streptophyta > Magnoliopsida > Solanales > Solanaceae > Lycium > Lycium ferocissimum. The sequence goes on from NW_026725427.1 coordinate 7,477, forward strand.
GGCCATGGAAAATTGACCATCAAAAATTATTTTCTCCTAGGTTTTCAACTAATTGGAAGGTCCTAAACAACATGAAGTGGTTGTTGGAGCAAGCAAATCCTTTGTTCTTGCAATTCTCAACTCTAGCCAAGTGGAAGAACTAAGTGAAGAAGGTAAGGTTTAATCTTCTTTTTATATGTTATGGATGGTTTGTGCATGTTGTAGTATGTGAAAATGAATGAAATCCATGAAATCATGCATGTTGAAGTGTTGGACGTGTGTATGTAGTGGTGTGTAGGAATGAAGAATTAATTGTATTGAGCATGTTTGTGTGTTGTTGTAGTGTGTAGAAATGAATGAAACTCATGAAATTGTGATGTTGGTGGTGTGGCCGAATAGTGGGCTGTTTTGGTAGGGCATGATGAACAAATTTTATTTAGTATTTTTGGTTGTTGTTGTATGGATTCTATGATGAAAATGATGGTTTAATGATTCAAATTGAAGTTGTAATCGTTTGTAGGTTGTTGGAGAAGGTAAGGTGATTTTATTATAGTTTCTTGTATTATTGAGGTTAATGTTGTTAATGTGTAGATTGATGGTGTAGTTCATGAATTTGGAAGGAAGAAATGTGTTGTTGTTGTTCCTACTGAATTTGGAAGGTTTCGGGTAATGTGGTACGTGATCGGGCCGTTTGGAATGTTGTGTGGATTGTTTGAAATATTCTTGAGTTTTGTTTGAATGGTTTCGGATTAGTATTTGAATGTATAAGCATTGGTGTTGGCTTGATCATATGTGGTTAATTTGAATATAAATGGAATGTTGTCGAATTATGTAGAAAAGAGTTATTGACGTTAGAATGCATTCTGAATTGATTGTTGATGTTGTTGGTATGGTTGTTGGGGTTGTTGTAGAAGATTTAGCAGAGTTGAATTCTCGGGGTTGTTGAATTTACAGAAATACCGCCCAAATTTCGTAGATAAAGTGCTAGCCTAGAATTGAATTCCGGAGTGCCTATGGCTAATGTTTGGTATCTAATGATGTTGTTGTAGATTTGGGAAGCCAAGACTTAAATTTGGAGTAGCTTAGAAGCGGACAAGGTATGTAAAGCTTTAACCCTTCCTTCTTTTGGCATGCCTTAGTTGTAAATAGGCTATGATACGAGCCTCGAGGAAATTCTATTCTTGCGATCCGAGTATGCCTACGATTCCCATTTGCATTTTTATCTTTGACATCGTAACGTGATGGAATAATGGCCCTTATGTCTTCGGAATAATTGGTTTTCAAATGTTGCATAAAAAAATTTATTCTTAAAAAGTTCTACGTCGGAAAAAGGGCCGTAACTTTCGTAGACAAAACCGGATCGCCTCGATATGTTCGTAGGAGGTTTTATAGCATATGATGACTATGTCTTTCATAGGCGGGCCGGATTGGGTGAACGCTCGTCCGTGGGTCCCGCGACTCTTCTTTGTATAGTTACGATGACCTTGAAAGAACTTAATGTGGCTATGATTCCGACCCCGAGTATGATTACTTATTTATCCGTCGAGTTTGAAATGAGAATTTTTATGCATATGATTTTGATACGTAACCATGATTTCTAAAGTTCTATTTGATATGTTCCGAGTGGCATTCGGGGGAAAACTTGATTTGACTATTCTCTTGATTTTAAATAATGATTCGTTTTGATTATTCAAAGGAGTTTTTGAAAGTGATTTAAACCGCATATAGTCTCCCACGACTCGCTCGTGCATACGGTTGTTATATCTTTCGCCGAGTCCCGGCCAAGTTATGTTATCGTGCGCACTATGTTATATTCTCGGGAGTATGATGTGTCGGCTCGCCGAGTCCCTCCGCTATAGGGAAGTCGGCACCGTGTATATTTGGTGTTATGATGTGTCCGATTCGCCGAGCCTCCGCTATAGGGCCGGGTACCGTGTATATATGATATATGATATGTCGGGTTTCGGAGATATGAAAACTTCTGGAGTATGATATGTTATGGCGCCATTGACGGGCGGGCGACCATATTCTAAGAGCCCTGTGCACGATTTGTGTTTGATAAGTAAGTATTTTGGTATTCTGGATTTTGCATTTATTTTCTGTACTACTTATTCCGATTACGATCCTGTTTACTATATCTCATGCTTTTGCATACTCGGTACATATTTGTAATCGACCCCTTTCTTCGGGGTCGCGTTTCATGCCGCGCGGTACGGTACAATCGGGTTTGGATGATCCACTAGCTTAGGGTTCCTATTTAGTGTCTTGGAGCGCTCCCCCTTGTTCCGAGCCCATACTTTGGTTCGGATTTCGTTATTGTGCATACGCATATGTTTATTCGGGGGGTACGGCGGGGCCCGTCCCGTCATATGATTCTCGTTATGACTCTTGGAGGTCGTAGACATATGTGTGGGTTGTGGGTAATCACTGTCGATTCGCCTTGTGTCTCGCGTGATTCGTGATTTGGACGTCCCGTATTTTGATAGCCTTACCGGCTTATGTGTGATATTATCTGCTGCATTTGTGACAGTATATATGTATATATTTGTGACAGCTTTGGGGGCGACGTTTCACTTTTCTGTATGTATAAGATCTGGTTATGCCAGCTATGATCTGATGTCTGACCTTTGTATATGTACAGTCTGTTTGTACGTTGATTATGGTTAACAGGTGCGTATGGGTGCCCAGCTCGGGCACTAGTCACGGCCTACGGGGTTGGGTCGTGATAGCACATTTTACTACATTATCCACCGAGTCCCTCACTAGAGGGCCGGGTACGCTATATGATGATATGATGATATAATGATATGATGATACGATGATATGATATGGCACCGAGTCCTATGATGGGCCGGCACGGTATACGTGTACACGACTTTATTCACCGAGTCCCATAATGGGCCGGGTACGGTATATGATAATGATATGCATGATTCCATTTGTAGGCACGGTACGGTGACTTCTTGGTCGTTATACTTGTCTCCGGGATCCCTACTTCGGCTTATGATCTTTGTTATTGTATTTCGTTTTATATACTCGGTACATATCTCGTGCGACCCCTTTCTTCGGGGGGCCGCGTTTCGTACCCCAGTGGGCGCACGCTCGCTTTGGTGATCCGCCAGCTTAGGATATCTATTCAGCAATCTTGAAGTGCTCCCTTGTCCCGGAGCCTAGCTTTTTGGTACAGATCCTTTTGCTATATATATGTGTTTATCCAGGGGTACGGCGGGGCCCTGTCCCGTCATATGTTACTGTTGTTACTCTTAGAGGTCTGTAGACATATGTGTGGGTTGTATATATCTGTTGTCCAGCTGTGTTAGTATGAATTATGTTTTGGGACGTTCCGCTTTCAGAAAGTGGCGACGCCTTCGGCTTGCGTATATATAGTTGGGATGTTCCCACACGCTTATGCAGCCCTTGTCGCTTATGTACTGTTTATCTGTTGATGGTTGTGACTCCTCAGGAGACAGGTTGCGTTGATATATATATATATATATATATATATATATATATGACAGTTCTGAGATGACGTTCTCTTTTTGTAAATTACATATTATATTTAGACGTGGATCGATTATAGCTAATAGGTGTATAGACGAGTGTCCAGCTCGGACACTAGTCACGGCCTACGGGGCTGGGTCGTGACAGCATGGGACCGATGTCACGACCCAACCGAGGGCCGCGACGGCACCGGTGCTAGCTCACCCGGCACCTCTTAACATACTTTCACATCCCATCTAGGTGAGCCTACATAGCTAAATCATACTTTCATTCATCATTCATATTAATCCCGTTCGGGCGACAATTCCACTTATATCATCATTAACAACTATGCCCATATAAATGTACACAAGCCGATAGGTGCCGACAAAATAATATCCCAAAATATAGGCCGACAAGGCCAAACATATCTAACTATTTACACATGTCTACGAGCCTCTAAGAAGAATACGTCATATCATATATATGGACGGACCCCCGCCGTGCCCATAAATATGTACACAAAAGAATCTATACCAAAAGCACGACTCACCGAATGAAATGGAGCTCCGCTACGAATCCTAAATAATGAGGCTATGGATCGAGTACGTTTCCCGGCCTGGGCATGACGCAATCGTCCACAAACAAAAGGACGTCAGTACGAAGAATGTACTGAGTATGTAAAGCATGATTAATATCAATATGAAAGCATAATAGACAACATATAAAGTAGCATAGGATGGGAGATAATAGTATCATCGTCATAGCACTTACTTGCTTTCCATAGGGACATTCCATTTCTATTGCGTATCTGTGTACATATATCCATATCCGTACTCATTTACCTTTTGTATCCATTTTCATATTTGTATTCATATTTCCATTCATACTCATGTTCAGATCATATACATTGCATATACATAGCCTTTACTTAGCATTTACATATCCTTAGCATATTCGTACTCATATTGATGTCATATACATAGCACCTATATAGCATACCCAGCCACAAAGGTTCAGTGGTTCACATACCTGGCCCTACCAAGGCTCAGGGTTATACATACCTGGCCCTACCAAGGCTCAGGGTTATCCGTACCCAACTGCAGTGGTGCGCGCGCATCGTTATATATAGATATATACATATTCACTATATTCTACCCGGCCATATAAGCTCGGGGTTTCATAATAGCCATACATAGGCACATACACATATAAGCATCTTTAGCATCATTACTATCGTCGTTCGTCACATCTATCCTTAAAGGATTACTCGTCATATAAGGAACTTAGTACAATCGTATCATATCGAGAATCATAAGCTTAGTAGCTTTTAGAAATAGGATCATTGGAGAATATCGTAGGCTCATAGAAGGATAGATATTTGGCCAAAGAACCATGCCTTATAAAAGAAGGGTTAGCCTTACATACCTCTTCGTTCAACTATTCTATCACTTGCACGTTCTTCTTCGATGCTCACGTTTCTACCTTCATTAGAGTACCTACTAACATTAGGAAATCGATGACTTAGCATACATGACTAAATCTAGAGAAAATCGGACAAAGATCTCCTTTATTTATACGACTTCCTCCATATCATATATCAACTCCCAAACATCAATACTAACATTCACAACATCATAACAATAGCCTTTATTCAACTACATTATCCTTACTTCTCAATTCACTTCGATTCATCCATATTCATGGTCATATCACACAGTTACGTTCATTCATATACAATGTCCATTCCATATTCCCAATATCATTTATAACATGATTATAATCATAATGCATCAAGAACCATAACTCAATCCAAACATATATTCAAAAATGACATTATTCCCACATTCATGACCCATTTCTATATCCTTTTTGTAATCCAAGTGTTTCAACTTTCAAACACCTTACACAACATGGAAATGTCATAAAACTTACCTTAGATGGTATAGGAATGAACCTCGAGTGCAAACACCTCACTTGAGCAAAACCCTAGTTTCACCTTCACTTGGATTTCTTGTAGTCTTGTAACCCTTGGAAGCTTTCTAACACATAAACACTTGATTTTTAGCCTTTGATCTTTGCGTTCTTTTGGACTTGAGTGAAATGTGCTTAGAGAAGGGTTTTGAGCTCTCAACACTTGTAAAAGATGATAAATGAAGTAAAAGATCCCAAGGCATCTATTTATACAAACACTAGAAATCAGCCCGTCGGGACTTCCACGGACACTTATACGGTACGTGGAACATTACACGGCCCGTATAAGTGGTCGTGGTTCACCATTGGGTAGACACCAACTCTTTTGGGTGTTATACGGACCCTTATACGGACCGTATAACATTATACGGACCGTATAAGTCGGTCGTATAACCCCTGCCCCCTGAAATGATCTCTGTCGTTTCGTTCGATCTCCAATCCTTATGGAACCTTATTAACACTTGTTTAGCACTTCATTAACAATTCAAGGGATGTTATAACTCTCCTCCAAAACTTCATTAAGTCATCATTAATTTGATACTCGTAAATCTTGCCCGACACACGACGTGTACCTTACTTCCCTTAATAACTTTCGTCTCCTACTTCAATTGTCTTTGAAATCTTATTTAGAATCATCAAATGCTATTATTTACTTATTGAAACACTGCATAATTCGTACTCTTCGTTATTCTATTCACTGTGCATCAACGGAAAATTTTCCGAGGTGTAACACCTGAATACGGGAAATGTCCGTCCCCTCCTGTAGTGAAGTTGTTAAGCAATCCTTGAACAAATGTGGCCCTAAGCCACTCACAAATCTATGTACTCTATCTCCCATATTAGCCACCATAGTCGGGGCATTTCTAGCCAATGAATTAAAGCGAAGGCTATACTCCCGGGCACTCATATTCCCTTGCTTAAGGTTCAAGAATTTTCAGGTCTGGCCCGACGAACCTCGAGTGGCAAATAATGACAGATAAAAGCTTTCACAAACTCTTACCAAACCGGGGGAGGTGCATCCTCTCCTCTTGAAGAAATCCAATTATTGTACCAAAGGACCGCTACATCCCGGAGTCTATAAGATGTCAACTCCACCGATTTAGTAACGGAGGCATGGATGATTCTCAACGTCCTCAATATTTCATCTATAAAACCTTGCAAGTGTTTGTCCGGCTTCGACCCGAAAAATTCTGGGGGATTTAAACTCATGAAATCATGGGCCCTTGCACTAGTGGCTCTATCATCGGGACCCGCACTTTGCCGTCGATCCTGAGCGGTAACCAACTGAGTCAATAACTGAATAGCCTCGATCATCTGTTGACCCGAAGCACCCGGTGGAGGAACTGGAGGCATAGGAGCTGGAGTAGAAACACCTTCTTGTTCTTCTAGAATAGGCTGAGTGTGGGAGGTATGGGATGGAGCCTCATTATGGGATTCACCTTCTTCTACATTCGTTGGCAGCTCCCTTTCCATCAGCCTTTCTGTCGTAGCCTTGCCCTTTCTGGGCCGTTGTGGCTTTTCTCTTTACCGGCATCGCTGAAATCATAACACACAATTAGAGAAAATGAAATCTTATAACATAACTCTATCGCACGATCTAATAAAAAGAAGGACGGTCATTTTTCCTAGATGCCCCGCAGCCTCTTGTTTATAATTGTGGCGCGCTTCACACCCATAAACAAGACTCTACTGGACACGGCTCGTAGACACACCCTAGGACGGAACCGCTCTGATACCACTTTTGTCACAACCCGACTAGGGAGCCATGACGGGTACCCGGAGCTGACTACCGAGCACCACTCATTACGCTAATCATCATACCCATCCTGGACACACATAATCTCCAAGGAAATACATAAATATACATAAGCCCTCACGGCTGCAAAAATGATATACAAAAATATACACTGATGTATCCATGAGACAACTGTTACCCACGCATACGTATCTACGAGCCTCTACTAAAGTGCTGAGACATAAGGACGGGACAGGACCCCATCGTGCCCAAATATGTACACAAAAGAATGTATCAACAAATGGCACCTCCGGAATAGTGGAGTGCTCCTCGTGAACTATTCGAGTAGCTCCTAAGAATCTGGGCCGCCTCCCCGCCACTGCGGGCATGAACACAACGTCAAAAAAGAAAGGACGTCGGTACGAACAATGTACTAAGTATGTAAGGCATATGTAATAACATGATAAGGAAATATAGAAAACATAAGGAGAAACTATAACTACAACTGCTTGCCTCTTGAGGCGGAATCATGCATGCTCCCTCTTATTTTAAAACAAATCACACATACATGCATTAAGCTGTCCGAATCAATAACATCATTAGCCCGCGTCTGAGGTAAACATCTCAAGCTGCCCACTAGTGGTGCCTGCCCATGCCATCTAGTCATAGTGTATATGCCGCCCGCCTTAGCGGTGTCTGCTCGGTCATGTAGGCACGGTGTAATCTTATCATTTTATACTTATCATAAAGCATGCATAAAAACTCGAGTGAAAGCTACAACTCTATCGGGGTGACGTAAGGTCGAGAACCCCCGATTTCATTATGGAGTAGTCATGATCATCATGTCTCACCTTGTAGGAACTAGCATTATAAGGTGAGTCTAACAACAATGAATGACATCAAGGAATCATATAAGGATCATTAACTTCATAAGACTATCATATCATAACCTTTGGAGTCTCTAGACTCATATTCACCATCATCATTGCCATATTCATAACACATCTCTTATCTTTATCTCATGAGAAGCTCTTGATAATCATAGACTTATAGTTTACGGAATATAAGAGAGTTATGGAAAGATAAAGGAAGTCATATTATAAGGATCATGCCTTAGAAAAAGAAGTGACTAGACTTACATACCTTTTTGTCTCCTTAACTCTATCAGCTAAATGGTTTCCTTCGAAGCTGGCGATTCTACATTCAAGAGAATTAGTACTAAGATTAGATAATCGATAATATACTTAAGCTTAACCTAAAGCGACTAAAAGCTAATGAAAATTGAGCAGCACTTCCTTAGTTTCTACAACTTTCTCCATATAATATAACAACTCCCAAACATTAACAACAACATCCACAATATCATGATCAATAAACTTGTTAAGCTAGATATTATTCAATTCTCAAAATTCCCTCTTCACGTCATCCTTAACCATGGTTATCACCCAACGTCGTATTCATTTACATATAACGCTTCTTCAACATTTTTTATATCATTCATAACAAGATTATACTCATAACATGTCAAGAACTATGATTCAAATCAAATTACCACTCAAGAATTCCACTATTCTCATATTTGTACTCCATTTTCTACTTCCTTCCATAATCCAGTCTTTCAACCATTCAATACTCTTAATAGCATGAAATGAACATAAAACTCACCTTTGATTGTGTAGAAATGGGTTTTGGATGGAAATGCTTCACTTGGAGAAAACCCTAACTTCAATTCCAAAGAAATTTTCCTTCCATCAACCTAGTTAGCATTCTTGTACTTGATTCTACTAGTTTTTGGTATTTGATCTTTGATTTCCCTTGAATTTGTGTTAATAGGAGGTATAGAGAGTTCTAGAGGTTTCAAGAAGTGAGGATGAGGTGAGAAATGAATAACTTTGGGTCTTAAATTTATAAATGGACAAGGCTGCCCGACGTGAATTATATGGACACTTATACGGTCCGTATAATTTTATACGGTCCGTATAAGTGGCTGTATAATTCTTCCAATGATCACCCCTCACTGTGACTGTTATATGAACCATTATACGGACCGTATAATGGGTCGTATAATTCACCCTTTTTCCGAACTTATTCTCGTCGTTTCGTTTGATCTCCAATCTTTATAGAGCCTTCTTAGCACTTGTTTAACACTTCATTAACAATCTAAGGAGCGTTATAACTCTTCCTCAAGGCATTATTAAATCAACATTAGCTCGGTACTTTGCAAAATCCTTCCAAAACACGACTTATACCTTGCCTTCCTCAACAAACTTTTTTCTCTTGCCTCAAATGTCTTTGGAATCTTAATTAGAATTGCCAAGAAACCTTTCTTACTTGTAGGGACATCGTATACATCTCACCCTGCGTTAGTCTATCTATCACATGACGACATGAAATTTTTCGAAGTGTAACATTAATAATGTGGCTATGCATATAAAGGCAAAACTATATAAGCTTGCCTTAGCTTATTTTCATTGCTTAGCTTGAGATTTATGATGAAACTCTTTTGAGTGTAGTTCTCCTTCTATGGAGTTTAGGTTAAGCTAGGATTAAGTAGTTTAGGTAGTGGGTGGATTCCCTTAACTCTCATCTTGAATCTCTCTTGAATAATCTAGGATTAGGTTTTCATGTATGAGTTTAAGTCTCTTCTCCCTTGGATTAATTCATCTTTTGGTTGTTGATTAGTCACACAATTTGATTGAATGAATCCTTTCTTTCTTCTATTCTCATCTCCAATTTCTTCAATTCTCATCCCCTTGATTTCTTACTATCTTACTTTCCGCATTGTTGTTTGATTCCGGGTTTTACCCAAGTCGAATCTTATCAATCATTCTACACTTCTTCTTGTCTTTTATTATCTTATCAACACCTGTACAAGCGGACGAGGGTTCGCATGTTCGGAAGGTCCATTTGGAGGATTCGGAATATGATGCGCTTTGCTGAACAAATTTCCTTCCTTTTACTTTATTCTGTCTTTTTTCACATCCAAACAGTGTATTCTAATGTTATTCAGGCTTGTACTTCCTATTCCAGTAGTTCTTGTAATTGTGCCACCAGGTTTTGGGTGTTTGTACTTATTCCGTGTATTTATGACTATGAAACTTAGTTATGACTTTGAATTGACTTTACTTTATTCATTCCGCATGATTTACTTGATTGATAACTTGTTTAATTGGTTGTGGATGATTCGCTTACTGGGTGGGAGTAAATGCCTTCAAGGTTTGGAATTTGGATCGTGACACTTTAATTAATGTCACAAGATTTAAAAGTCTTCTATATTTTTTTAAACTCCGTATCAAATCAAAATAAGACAAACAAATTGAAAAGGAAGACGCACCAACATTCATCACTATTGTTATATACACTTTACCAAACTACATCAAAAAGTAAGTAATATTTGGCCATTCAGTGCGGCGGGTCACACCAAACTAGCCTTCTTTTTTCCAACTCATTTCCTGAAGCACGTGAGAAACACGAGCAGAAAGATGGTTAACGGCTAAGAACAGGCCACGTAACCTCCCGCCAATAAATAGAAGTGGGAGAACACCTAGGTAATTGAAATACCCGATTGCCCTGTTTAGTTCTTGTAATGTAAAGTCGGTTGGCATTCCATTTCTATTTTCTGACCCCTCAAACTCAAATCAATAAAGGTAACTGTCTCCAAAATGGCTCCACAAACCAGAAGAAGTTCGTTTCCTCAAGTAGTAATCGAAAAAGACACCGACTCCGAAGAAAGCTCGTCGGATGATGAGGATGTTGAGGAAGAAGAAGAAACTAATGTGGTGGTTTTACCTGAAGAAGAGACAATAGTAGAGTCGAAGAAGAAAGGGAAAACACCCATCACCATTAGTCTCAAGAAAGTTTGCAAAGTATAGTATACCCCCTTTCCGTTTTTTCATCCTTCTGCCTGCTTAACAGTAGTCCGCGTCTGAGTGTGTGTGCTCTTTTTCAGGTTTGCAAAAAAACTGGTCATGAAGCAGGCTTCAGGGGTGCCACGTATATTGATTGCCCTATGAAACCATGTTTTCTCTGCAAAATGCCTGGTGTTTTCTCTATTTATATTCCTATCAAATTGCTCTTTCAAGTTTTTAGTTACCTCTGTGTACACGTATTAAGTTAGCTTTTATTTTTCTGCTCTAACTTTTTGTAGTTAGTTCTGGTAAAAATATTATCACTACTTCTTTTTTGTTTAAAACTGGTAATATAATAAGACCCATTTGGCCATGAGAATTGTTCACTTTTTCCCCGATATTTTTTTTTACTTTATTTGAAAATCAGCATTTGGCCATGAAAATCCCAAATATACAACTTGAAGTTGTATTTAGAACTTGGAAAACACCTGGAACCTGTTTTCACTTTTTTCACTTTCAGTACATTCAAACAACCAAATATTATTTTGCAGAAACTATAACCAAACGCAACTCCAACTTCAAAAATTCCAAATAAAGTTAAAAAGACTTGATTTTTATGGCCAAACGCCTACAAAGTATTATCACTACTTCGGCTGGTCTTATATTCTATACCTATTGCATACCCTGTATCTCCTGAATATAATAGTTTGTTTCATGATATTTTTTATACTTTACACAAAGATCTTAAACTTTGTTTTTGTTTATTTCGTGTTTTTTTGGGGGGTTGAAGGTCACACCACAGTGACTTGCCCCCACAGAGTAGCTACAGAATATGGGACTGTCCCCGCGCCACGCAAGAACACAACTAATTCTTTGGAATTTGTTTTTCAACGCCAGCTTCAACCACGGGTTCCTCCAGTAAGTTTGGAGATGCTATTCTGACATATAATCGCATCTTTGCTGTTGTCTTGTAGTATCTAATTAACATCATTGATTTCAGAGGTATTATTGTTTGCCAATAAATGATCATACTTTATTGGCATTCTTCGGAGGATCTTGGATAATAGTAGTTTGTAAGCTTTACAGGATGACTAGAAGGTTTCTGTATCTCTTTTTTTTTTTTTTTTTTGGCTAAATAACTGTTTAGCCTAAATGGGCAATCTGTGAAACTATTTTTCTTTTTCCTTGTTCTTCTCTGTGTAATTAATTAGGCAGTAGTTTCAGTTTCACTCCATATATTTATGTTGGATTCAGATATATGAGATTGAGCTTCTATGTTCCTAAAGATACTAGATTGATATTCTAGTTATCAGTGATGTACTTTTGGTACATGGTGTTATTCCTTTATACTCCCATTGTGCCATTTTATGTTACACCTTTTCCTTTTCAATTTGTTTAAAAAGGAATGACACCTTTCTATATTTGGAAGCTTTTAACTTTAGACTTCCCCTTTTACCCTTAATGATGTGCTTTTATAGCAGCATAAAGGTCATGGCATGTTTAAGAGCACAAGTTCCGGAAGTCTTCATTTTTTTCTTAAACTCAGCGCCACGTCAAATAGTGCCATATAAAATGGAAACAGAGGAAGCATGTTTCAAGGTTTTCTTCAAGTCTTTATATAATTTTATGTCTCGAGCCTTGCATGTGATCATTTTGCAACCTATTTGTGGATAGGGTAATATGTAGGTTAAATAGTGCCACATAAAGTTGCGAAATATATTTTTCTACTTTGGTCTGTGCTTATAGGGTAAATTTTCATTCTGATGTGTTGTAGCTTAATGTGTTACCATTCCTTGTCTATTATAGTGCTACTGTGCTACATGTTTTCTGCAAACAGTAAAGTTATACAATGTGTATCTTCGGAAAATGTGCTTCATATTTTGTTTACTTGGTTTCTTTAATAGATCAAGCCAGCACATGTGATCCCAGATCAAGTCCACTGTGCAGTTATCAGGTACCACAGTAGGCGAGTCACATGCTTGGAGTTTCATCCTACGAACAACAATATTCTTTTATCTGGTGATAAGGTCCGGATCTCTCTGCAATATAGCTGTAAAGTGTGTCTATGAATTGAGTTCACCATTGCAGGGTCACATAAATTTGTGGAGGTTAATGCAATATTACTTTATGGTACAGAAAGGCCAACTTGGCATCTGGGATTTTGCTAAAGTACATGAAAAGACAGTATATGGGAATATACACAGTTGTATGCTTAACAACATGAAGTGAGTTTTTACCTCTCTTGTTGTCGCATTTTTAGCTATGTTTTTAATGTCTGCAGCTGAATTTTGATTTCACCTGCATTACAGTGGCCTCAGTCAATAAATGAGTCGTTTTAATTCATTTAGGTTCAACCCAACAAATGATGGATCGATATATGCTGCTTCATCGGACGGAACAATCAGTTGTACTGACATAGAGACTGGGATTTCATTGTCACTAATGAACCTTAATCCAAATGGGTGGGAGGTGATTTTCTGAAAACAAGCTGTCTGTTTAAATTAATTATCCGTTATTTCAGAATTGTGGTTGGACGAGCCTATGGGATATTTTTTCCCTTGTATTCGCGATGCTGGACACTTTTTATTTCTAAACTCCCTTGTCCCCTTCTAGTGCCCATAGATACAATTCAGCAGCACGGACACAGATCATTACAGGAAATTTCAGCCTTGCTTATAACGAATCAATTTTAGTGTGATGGATTTTCAGTATATAAGTAAGGCTGGCGTTCAGTATATAAGCAAAGCAAACACTCAAGATGATTCAAACAACAAACCTGACTGGAAACCAAAGGAGAAAAGTGTACATTGTGTTCGCGATGTTGTTTGAATCATCTTAAGTGCTTGCTTTGTAATTTAGCTAAATACCTTTGAATCCTTGAATATTATTTCCTGACTGTGGGTCAAGATAAATGACGTCTTGATGCGCCCATTGTGTTTCTAAAAATGCCAACAATGAGCTTCTGGGTTCTGGCTAGTTACATCACTGAATCTATCGCTTCGATTGGGGATAGCAAAGAGAGGAGAGTGAAATACATGACGCCAGCGAGTCCATTGTCATGAAGTGGTTTTATGGTTCTATTTGAGTTTAAGTCACGGATTATTTTGCTGTAGGGACCAAGCAGTTGGAGGATGCTTTATGGGTTGGATGTTAACTCAGACAGACGTGTTGTCCTTGTTGCTGATAATTTTGGATGTCTTTACATGTAAGTGTCTATTGAACTTTTGGAGAGGTCTATTGAATTTTTTGCAAGTGTTGAAGATTAGAATTCCCAGACCCCACTTGTGGGACCACACTGGGCATGTTGTTGTTGTTGAAGATTAGAATTTCTTTCAGTGAAAAACCTCTGATGATCTGTCAAAATGACTGGTTTGATGGTATTTGTCCTGCACATTATGTTAATGTACATCTCATATATTGGTAACAGAAGATTTTAACCTGGTTGGCTGGGCTGATGGCAATTATTAAGGATTGTTTACTCATCTTTGAAAAATTAGTTTTCATTAGGGATCTCTGACTATGATTTTAGCTATCTACTGTAATAAAGCCGGGCTTTTGTGCATTCTGATTATCATTTGGGCTGTAGGCATAAAAATTAGGCAACTCCTGACTTTTTTTTTAAACTTTATTAGAGGAGAAAAAAAGTTTTTTTTTTTTTTGGGCAATGGCTGGGACCACACGTCTTTTTGCACAGAGAATAGCTGGGAACTACATTTGTGGACTGAGCTAGACGTGTGGGAACAATCTAGTTCCCACACGTTTTTTTGCTGAATGTTGATTTGGGAACTGAGCTATTTTCTGTTCATATTAATATGCTAGAATAATTAAGTATATTTAAATGATCAACAACCATAGAAAAATGTTCCTATAAGATACTTCCTAGTTTTAAGCAGAATTCATATGTCCAAGAGTTTTATCGAGCTTTGAACCCTTTACATGGGATCTCTATGCAATTTGGCTCATCTTTTAATTCCAAGCCCTTTGACAAAAGTAATGTTGTTGCCTCTCACTTTGCATACTGTTTGGAATTGAACTTCGAAACTGGAAGACGAGAGTAAAATTTCAGCCTAGATGATCAAGAGTAGAGGAGAGTTGGTTGTTTTGGAAGAAAGATTCTAATTAGTGGAAACTTCTGTTCCATTTCCTACAACAGTGCATGTCACAGCAAGAACAGACTTTGATGTTGACAGTATTCTACTACCTACCCCATCTTTTTATGCGTTTGATCCCACTATGGTATTATATATGGTTTTATTTGGTGGACACAGGGCTGATATACGGAGCAATAACATAATGAGCAAACCTACTTTAATTCACAAGAAAGGAACTAAAGTTGTTGGTCTAAACTGCAATCCTCTTCAACCAGATCTACTTTTGAGCTGTGGGAATGATCACTTTGTAAGTTCCATTACTTGATTATTCTATATGATCTATCAGTTGATTTTCCTTTTTGATTCATCTAAATAGCATAAGAGCTCGTTGCAGGAAAATACTTTTTACTCCTTTATATGCATCGAATTAATGGTGGTAATTTGACTCAAGTGAAATATTTTGGTGCCAACAGGCTCGAATATGGGATATCCGCCGCTTGGAAGCTGGGTCTTCTCTTTATAATCTTGAACATAAACGTGTTGTTAGTTCTGCATATTTTTCTCCACTAAGTGGAAGCAAAATACTTACTACTTCACTGGATAATCGGATTCGTGTGTGGGATTCAATCTTTGGCAACCTCGATTATCCAAGCCGAGAAATTGTTCACAGTCACGATTTTAACCGGTATCTTACAGCATTCCGAGCAGAATGGGATGCAAAGGCAAGCATGCGTAATTTGTTAATTTCACAATGGACCATCCTTTAACTCGTAATTGATTTTGGAATAGAAAAAGTGGGACAGGTTTATAACGATGAATGCTACTTTGTACAGGACTCATCAGAGTCTCTTGTTGTCATTGGGCGTTACATTAGTGAAAATTATGATGGAGCTGCTTTGCATCCCATTGACTTTATCAACGTCAGTACTGGGCAGTTGGTTGCAGAGGTCATGGACCCAAACATAACAACAATTAGCTCGGTGAACAAGCTACATCCACGTGAAGATATTCTGGCATCTGGTAGTTCAAGGTTTGCATCAAAAATCTTTATTTATGGGTCTTCTATGTGATATTTAGTTTAACATATTTGTGCCACTTTGCTTATAGGGACCATATTATGACTGTTCTCTGTTAAACAACAATAAATCGAGTCCTTTCTCCAATCAAAATGGTCTGTTGTTTGAACATGTATGCGTTAGTGCAGAACATGATTCAAGGTTCATTTGTTGATGAAATTCTTTTTTAATTCTCACGTCTTGTTATTAATTACTTTGATGCTTCCAACGTCCGTTTCCCCATCAATCACAGTGATCCTTCCATTGTTGCATCCTCTGTGGTGCCCTCAGTATACATCCTGTTGTCAGTTTCTTGAAAGCAAGGAACCAATGTTCGTCGAACAATCTAACTGTGGTTCTTGTAGTTCAGTGTGATCTGATTTATACTTGACCAACTAACTTGTAAGGGAATACGAGGGATTATAAGTTTGGCCTGCTCTTTTATTGTTAACTCGGCCAAGAGAAGATCGCATGAGAGAGATCTTGTGATATATACCTCTCTTGGTTTCTCATATTAGTAAGCGTTTAATACACCCGGATTTGAACTGGGGAAAAAAGGATTTGCAGTTCTATGCCTTACTACTCGGCCATGTCGCCAAAATGCTACAAATACAAAATAGATGAGAACTTTTCCGGATTACTGAACGGCATTTTTTATTGTACCTGAGTTGTGTTTTCCTTTATTTTTCCTAAAAGTCAAAGAAATCCTAATTTTTCTTCCCTTTTGTTTGTATTTCAGGTCTCTTTTCATTTGGAGGCCTAACAAGCAGGACATTGCACAGCCTAGAGAACAAAAGAGGATTTTATTATGTGGGGAGGTCAGTAAAAAACGTAGCAAGAAGCATGGTGATAACGGTGATGATGATTCCGACAATGATATATTCAGAAGCAAGGATAATGGCCTCAAGCAGAAGAAACTTCCATCAAAATAATCTTCATATAGAGTCGAATGCCACCTCTGCCTATGATAAAGTGTATTTTGTTAAGAAACTCTGCTTCTTTTATAGGCGGGCTATGTCTCAACTGTATTATAGTGTTGGGAGTACACGAGGTAGTATCTGGGTGTCCATGGCCCCTTTCGGTTTTTGTATAATCCTTCTTGCAACAGCTAATGTTTTTTTGCTCACTGATCTGTGATGGCTGATCATAGGTCTGTAATTGGTACTGCAAATGTGATCATGCCATGGGGACAGACGTTCTTGTTCGAGTGTCATCCCTTCTTTTTGCGTATAAACCATCACAATAATCTCCACATGTTAGATTAATTTTTTCTTTTCAAAATAAGGTAGTTGTTTGACATGTTATGGTGTGCTAGGTATTCCGTGTTGTTTCGGAAGAATAAGTATTGTAACGACCATTGAGGTTTGGTCAAGACGGTGAAGTTGAGGTTACAAGAAGTGGCAAGCCTTTTCTTTAATTTTTCCGTGATCAATTGCAAAACAAAGCCGTTTGTGATGGAATATGGATATAAGCAGCAATCTCAGTATCAAACTTCCATATAATATGGACAATACAATAATAGATTTTACTTTTTGAAGACCGCAATAGCGGGACAAGCCATAAAAGATACTTGAGGCCCAAAAAGTTTCCAAACTGAGATACTTGTGTTGGCTAGTATTTCTTTCGGAAAACAAGATTTGAAGGTTAAAACCTTTTCATAACTTGTTGGCTTTCTTTTCCTCAAAGAAAAGGATTTCAAAAAGGGGCGAATTTATGTATAAAAAATGGGTCACATGAACCCATGGTCATCCGACTAAACTCGGTATATTATGTATATAATCCTTAAAATATATCTAATATTAATTGAAGAAACACATAGTCAAATTGGATCAAGTGGAGCATTGGTTAAGTGCATGTTGAATCCTTAAGGTTGCAGTATCGAACCCACTAAATGCACTTTTGTGTCTTTTTTTTTTTTTTTTTTTTTTTACAAAAAACAATGGTGAATCCATCCTCTTGAAATCCTGATTCGCCTCTGATTTCAAACTCCTAATTTGACTCAGGCGCAACAGAGACCACATAATTAATTAATGTGGCTTCATATTATGGAGATAATACTTTTCTGTCAGAATTATTTCTACCATAATAAATTACGAATTATTTTATTAAAAATTCGTAATTGTACTCCTTAATTGAATTTCAAATTCTTCCATTAAAACTTTATAGAACTTCCCATGTTAAAATTACAGATATTAATAAATTAAATTAAATTACTGATAATTTAATTTATTAATTAATAAATTTCTTTAGACTTTCGCTTAACTTATTTCATTTGTCGAACAAAATCCACCAGTCAGGTTTACACATAAAAATTTATAAACTTTTATAAAAGGGTATCATTAATCTTTAAAATTGAGACATAGATTCTATCAACTAATTATTATTTTGCAAACCTATATTGCCTTCATCCAAGTTAGCTAGTATATTGATCCATAGAAGAATCTCAACTTTTGATAAATCAAAATGACAAACAATACATCCTACTTATAATAATTATATCAAGATTAAGAGTATAAGTACATTTAATGGACTTGAATTTATTTTTTATATAGTCATTATAAAAAAGAACTTGTATTGCTTGGTCCGTTCAATATATACAAAATATACCAACACAAAAAGTTGGAACTATACCATTCTTATAATCAAGATAAATTATGTTTAATCTTATACGACAACCATCCCGATTGACTTGTCCAATTTCCATCATAGATTGTTAACATAAGCTTTATAATTATAAGAACTGATGATCTAATCTTTAGTGTATATGCTAAAACTCTATACTTTGAATCATTTACTATAAAAGTAAATATTGACACAGAGATGAATATGTTAGTATATCTGTGTGGTATGAGTAACCCGAACTGGTATGAAATGGACAGATTTTGTGAGTCTATCTAAAATCCCAAATTAAGTCGTGTTTCTTGAAAGCATTCGGCAACCTAACTACGAAATCCATAATAATCTGTTCCCACTTCCACTCTAGGATAATCAAGTTTTGCATTACTTCACAGGATTTTTTATGTTCATATTTAACTTGTTGACGGTTTAAGCAACTAGTCACATGTTTTAAAATATCAACCTTCATACCTTATAGTAAAGAAGTATATCATAGAATTCATATGTTCCTAAGTTATCTCTCGTCGGGAATCCTTACTTATCCTACGGTTGTTATATGTCAGTAAAAAGAGTAAACGAGTTATGTTTACAAGTTATATAGTACCACCATTATACATTTACAAATATGCCTGATTTATTAGTCGGAAAGATATGCCTGGCTTATTAGTCGGAGAGAAATGCTTGGCTTATTAGTCAGAGAGATATGTCTGGCTTACTAGTCAGAGAGATATGTCCGGCTTATTAGCTAGAGAGATATCTTTGTCACGACCCAAACCGGCGAGTCATGACGAGTGCCTGATCTCTAGTGACCAAGCACCCCTATACTTGTACCTGGACAACAATGAATAACAAGGTGACCCACAAGTAACTCAATCTGAAATATACTGACTCACGAAAGGATAACATCATGAACTCTGTACCATCTGTATATATATATATATGCTGAAAAGAACAGTGCAAGCCGACTAGGCCGCTACATATGCTGTATACAAAAGAATAGGAGCCGACAAGGCTACATCATATGTCAAATACATACAACCTGTCTCTGACCCTCTCACCGGAATATAAAGTCAGAAAGGACGGGACAGGGCCCCGTCATACCCATATGCATGTCTACATCTCAAAAATAGCATACCAAAATGAACTGTAGCTCCGGATCAAGTGGAGCGCACTGACCACAGCTGGATGAAAGTCCTACTGAGCTGGACCGCCTGTCTGTCTACCTCGAACACGGCGGCATGAACGCAGCCCCCCCCCCCCCCCGAGCAATAGAGGAGCCGCACGGATAATGTACTGAGTATACAAGGCATAAGAGTAACATATACATAAGAATCATGAACGGAATCTGAAACTCAAAAGCCAAACTGACTGTCTGAATGCATCTGTATAACTCTGTATGACTGACAATGCCTCTGTAGGTGTATAATAGGCATGCTCTCAATGATAATCATGTATATATGTATGTATATATATATAGGTCATAGTGCTGAGGAACGTTCAGCCCGATCCATATCTCATATCTCGTCGGCCTCTCTGCGGCCATTATCAAAATCATCATCACTGTGCACCAGTTGATCAGGTGGTAATGCATATATAACACCTATCCCTTTTTCCCTCATACCCCATATACATATAATATATGCGTATATAACGCCTTCTGGTCATGGGTCAGTATGCATATGTATATAAATGCAATGCATGAATAAACTGAATACATAGAACTTTCAGAATGACATAAAGTCATAATACCTCTGATAGACATCCTTTGGGCTAACATCATCAAATATAAGAAATCTCAAGACCCATGAACAGAAGGAACAATCATAAATGGGGTACAGGAACATCAAAGACGGAAGTACTCCTAGTGCTTCTAAGAGTAGAGTAATATGGAAGCTCGTTTACTTGCTGGTTGGTTCATATCATAAAATCATGCCAAAGTGAAAGAAAGGATGGCCTTAACATACCTTAACGCCTCCTCAATCACTTAACGCTCTCCTTCCAAGTTCGAAAAATCTACATCCAAGAGGAATCATACTAAGGTTAAGTCTTGAAAACACTCTTAAGTTCAAACTAGTATAATTAGCGAATTGACGAAATTTGAGCAGCGTTTCCCTTATTTTATCGACTTCCACTATATCATAAAATAATTCCCAATCAACAATGACATTATCATCAATACCATAATCAAGAGACTTCATTCAATGCCCAAAACCCCTTTTCATAATCAATACGTAGCAACAGTTTCAACACAACTTAACATGCACTTATATACAACACTTCCTCATCACCATTATTACCCTTCATAACAAGATTATACTCAAAACATCATCAAACCCACATTTGAACTTCCTCTTTTACTTTCTTCCTCAATCAAGTTGTTCAACAACCAAGCATTCCTAATAACATGAAAATAGATGTGAAAACTTACCTTAATCACACAAGAGCAAGTTTTGGATCAACTATTCCATTTAGTGAAACCCCAACTTCAACACCGAAGAAATTCTTGGGTTCTACAAACCCTAGTGAGCCTCCAACACTTGAATCTCTTGATCTTTGATTTCACTAGGGTTTTGTTAAATATTTTTGGGAGAAAGTTCTAGAGCTCTCAAGAATTTGGGAAGAGTTGAAAATGAAATAAAATGAGTAAGGGTCGAATATATAACTAAAGAAAAATCTGGGCCGACCCGATTTTACGGTCAACTTTACGGATCGTAAAAATAATACGGTCCGTATTATTGGACCGTAAATCCTGACCAGTGATTCACCCATCTCTAGAATCAATTTACGGTGGAAGTCAGCCAGATATATAGCCTGTTAAAATTATACAGTCCGTATATCCAGCCGTAAAACCCACTTTTTCCTTGAAACATCTTCTCGTCAATTTGTTCAACTTTTAATCCGTCCAATACCTGCTAAACATGAACTTAACACTTTATAACTATGAGATGAACTTGTATAATCTCATTTATCCTTGATAACCCCCGTATCCAAGACTAGAACCACTAATGCACGGCGAATCTCAAAGTACAAAACCACGAGGTGTAACATTCTCTCCCCCTTAAGAAACATTCTTCCTCGAATGTTAGACTCTTAGGGATTCTACAGAAATTTTGCCAGAGTTTCCCCTGTAACTATACAAATGCCATCCTGTCACAACAACCCAGAATGCACCATGCCTCACAGGGCTACAATATCAATAACAATAATGGCTACACACGACCAAGAAATCATCAGAAAGAAGGCGTTACATACCTGAGGGTAATGATGGTTTTATCTGAACCTCCTCTGGAAGTGGAAACAAGTGTGGATACCTGAGCTTCATATTTTCCTCAGCTTCTTCTTCAACATTATTATTTATCCAGAGTACTTTAACAGAAGCCACGTCTTTAGTTCGCAATCGACGAACCTGTCTATCCAATATAGCCACTAGGGTCTCCTCATATGATAATTGCTCGGTCACCTGGATATCATCTACCGGTACAATTTTTTAGGGATCTCTTATACACTTATAAAGCATAGATACATGAAATACCGGATGTACAGACTCCAACTCTGAAGGTAGTTCTAATTCATATGCTACCTTACCCACTGTACGAATAATTCTGTATGGCCCGATATACCGAGGGCTCAACTTACCCTTCTTGCCAAATCTCATCACTCCTTTCATAGGCGAAGCTTTCAGGAAGACCCAATCACCTACCTCAAACTCTAACTTGCGTCGCCGATTCTGCATAAGATTTCTGTCGACTCTGCGCCGCTAATAACCTTTCTTGAATCACCTTCACTTTTTCGACTGCTTGCTGTATCAAATCTGGGCCAACTAGCTGATTTTGTCCAACCTCAAACCATCCTATAGGTGATCTACATCTCCGCCCATATAAAGCCTCAGAAGGAGCTATCTGGATACTGGAATGGTAACTGTTATTATATGCAAACTCAATAAGAGGTAAATGATCATCCCAGCTACCTTAAAAATCAAGTATGCAAGCTCTCAGCATATCCTCAAGTGTCTGTATAGTACGCTCAGCTTGTCCATCGGTCTGCGGATGAAAAGCGGTACTAAGACTCACCTGAGTCCCCAATCCATTCTGAAAAGATCTCTAGAAATTAGCTGTGAACTGTGTCTCTCTATCTGAGATAATGGCTGTAAGAACACCATGAAGTCATACAATCTCTCTAAGGTAGAGCTTCGCATAATCCTCAGCTGAATAAATAGTTCTGACAGGTAGGAAATGAGCGGACTTTGTAAGCCTATCAACTATAACCCATATTGAATCATACTTCCGCTGAGTACGGGGCAAACCTGTAATGAAATCCATATTAATTACCTCTCATTTCCATGTCGGAATCTCCATAGCCTGCAATAAACCTCCAGGCTTCCGGTGCTCTATCTTGACTTGCTGACAATTTGGACACTGAGCGACAAAGTCCGCTATATCTTTTTTCATACCATCCCACCGATAAACTTGTTTGATATCATGATACATTTTTGTTGTGCCCGGGTGAATAGAGTAGCGAGAATAGTGAGTTTCCCTTATGGCTTGCCTACGAAGGCCTGCTGTTATGACTCAAACCGATGAGTCGTGACGAGTGTTTGACCTTTAGTGACCAAACACCCCTATACTCATATTTGAACTACACTGAACATCAAGGGCCCATAGGTGACTTAAACTGATCACATACAGCCTCATGAAGGGGTGACATCATGAACTCTGTACATTTACATACATACAAGCTGAAAGAACAGTGCAAGCCAACTAGGCCGCTACATATACTGTACACAAAATAATAGGAGCCGACAAGGCTAAATCATCTGACATACCACATATACCTGTCTACATAGCTCTAGTGGAATAGAAAACTGTAGAAGAGACGGGACAGGGCTCCGTCATACCCATATGCATATACATCACATAAAGAATGGCATACCAAAATAGACGACTCAGCTCCGGATCAAATGGAGCGCACCAACTATTGCTGAATAAAGGTCCTATTGAGCGGGACCGCCTGTCTATCTACCTGTATCTGCGGGCATGAACGCAGTCCCCCAAGTAATAGGAGAGTCAGTACGGATAATGTACTAAGTATATAAGGCATAAGAGTAACATAAGTATAAGCATAAGAACCATGAACGGAATCTGGAACTCAAAGCTAAACCGATCGTCCGCATAGATTTGTATGAACAAGTATCCGTGTAACCGACAATGCCTCTCCGGGCGCATAATCGCATGCTCTCAATGATAATCATGCTCATGTATATAAATATAGGTCATAGTGCTAAGGAATGTTTAGCCCGATCCATATCCGATCCACATAATAGTGCGTCGAGTATATAACGTACGGCCCGATCCATACGAAAATTTGGAAGTAACCTTGACAAAGAATGCGGTCAAATTTGGATTTTTCTTAGTAAGTGTATGCCGGTTATGGAAATTTGAACGTGAAAACGCCGAATAAGGCCTAAGGGCAAAATTGGAATTTTGGAAATTTATTTCGGAAATTTGCAAAACATGATTTATGAAGGTTTGGGCTTGGAAAAAAAAAATAAGAAATAAGGCCCAAGTGAGGGAGGCCCAACCGGCCACTATGTGGCCCAATTCATGTGTAATTAATTTTTGCATGTGATAATTTATTATATAAGGGAGTGGTGGTTCAAGAAGCTTCAAGAAAATTAAAAGAAAAATCAAGAAAAGTTGAGAGGAGAAAGAACAAGAGGATCGGCCAAGGAGAAAGAAAGAAGAGAAAAAAAAAGAAAAATTTTCTAGCCCTTCAACCTTGATTCAAAAATTGAAATTTTCATATATTCTTAGTGAGCTTGGGATGCTCTACAAGTTGATATAACTTTCAAGACAAGGAAGCATTTCTTTTGGCAAGAGGAATTGAATTGGAAAAGGTAAGAATTTTTATATTTTGTTGAAGAAATTATGTATGTATTGTAATATATGAAGAGTGCATGAGAATTATGGAAGTTAGATGTGTGTGTGTGGCCGTGACTATGTGTGGGAGTGTGTGTAGCCGTGTGTGTTGGTTGTGTAGGTAAGATATGTTGGATTTTATGTTGTATTCTAGTTGTGTTTATGGAAGAATTCACATTGGAAATGAAAATAGAATGAACTTGATTGAATTGGAAAATTGGGAAGTTGGCCGTGAGCTATGGGGAAGTGGAAATGGTGGTGAATTATGTTGTTTAATGTGTTAGGTGTGTAGTTATGATCTTTGTATTGTAAGTGTAGGAAAAATGAAGTAAGATTGTATGAAAATGGAATGTGGAAGTTTATGTTGATTTAGTATGAATTTATGTAATAATGGGAATGAAATGTTTAAGGTGTAAAATATGATTAAGGTTGATGAATTTGGATGATGGAAATGAGTTATGAACTTGTATGTTAAAGATTGGAAGAATTGGATAAATTGTGATTTTGGTGGAAAGTTTACATGTTTTGTATACTTTATGTATATCTTGTATATGTGTGGTAGAAATGATTATGATATGTTTCCGAATGGAATTATAATGATTTTGATTAGTATGTTGGGATTGAATTGGAAATATGAGGTTGAAGAATGGAGGTTATGACATTGTGTTGGAAAAATGACCAAATAGGTCATATTGCGTTTTATTGTGTTTGTTGGTATTGTTGTTGGTTGTTGTTGGTTATTCGAGCCGAGACTAAGTCTCGGGGATGTCATAATTATAGGGGAAGTGCCGCTGGAATTTCGGTAGCCAAGTGTAACCCCAAGTTGAAATATTAGTTTGCATGAATAGTAATTGGTAAGAATGACCATTTGCAGTTTTTGGACGAAACGGGAATTGAGATTGGACGCACGTAAGGCGTAATCCAGGTATGTAAAGCCTTCCCTATCTTTCTTTGGCATGTTCTGAGTCTAATAGGCTTGACAGCGAGCCTCGATGACATTTCTGCTTCTCGTAATTCGAGATTGAAATTGGCGCAAAATCATCTCGTAAGATTGAACCCCTTTCCTCCAATTTGGCCTATAAGTATATAACTTCCATAAATGGAGTCGAAGCATTCTAAAATGATTTTGGACGACTCCCTAAGGTTTATTATCTATAATTTACGCCCTTTATTATGGTTGGGTCCGAGGTGGGCCCACGATACCCCGATACTCCCGGTATGGTTCAAATCGATCCGTTTTTGTCCGTTTTTCATAGCTAACTCTTGATTATGTTCCGTCTGCTAACTAATAGGCATTATGACTTTCTCTCTCCGAGTCCGACTATTATTCCGACCTCCGGTTACGGTTACGATTCGTTCGATATGATCCGATTTGATTTATCTTCTCGAACTATCTCCGATATGATCCGCCGTATGTATATGGTTTCTCGATTTGATGTTGCTTCCTTCACCGCGCCCGAGCTGTTCTCGTAATTCGTGCATTTCGCATTGTTCACCGCGTCCCTCGGATTGTGCGGGCCGGGATCCGTATGTATATATGGTATTCTCGATTATGTGATATTATGGGGATGGCGGCCAGGATGGGATGTCTCAATGCTTCCCACCGCGTCCCGTACTACGAGGGCCGGGTTCGTTACCGCGTCCCTTATGAAGGGCCGGGATACGTCCGTACGTGATTCGTCCGCGATACCTCGTATGCATTGTTCACCGCGTCCCTCGGATTGTGTCCGATTTGGATTATGACCGTCCGGATCGAAAAATCCGATTTGGACTCGATTCTCGTCCGACACATTTCCGTACGACCCGATCGATTCCCGGTCCGATTATATGGCTATTTGGGTATGGCGCTCTCCGGGACCGCGTATGAACCCCCCGTCCCGTATTATTCGTACGTTACGATTTTATATCCGTTCTCGGTTATATTTATGTATGTTATGTTTCCGCTTTACATACTCGGTACATCTTCGTCGACATGTTTGTGGGATATGGGCGTGATCCGTCTCGGTATCGGTAAGTTGTGCGAGTTTGTGACTTTATTTTTGGTATATATCCGTTTCATACGTTCCGTATATATATATATGACGGGGCCTTTTGGGTATGTATATATGGGTATGTATGTTCGAGCGGACATATGCAGGGGTGTGGGTTATATACGTATGTGATTTAAATATAATAGACGCATTAGCTATTTGTATATTATGATCGTACGTGTGTATGTTATATACGTATGGGGTATATGTACGATGGATTAGCTATTTGGTATGTCGGATCCGGACACCGGGTGTCCAAGTAGGACCCCCGCCCACGGGGTTGGGTCGTGACAAAAGTGGTATCGAGCGGTCGGTTCTCGGAGTGTACGCGAGGCCGTGTCTAGTAGAGTCTTGTTTATGGGTGTGTTGGGCCCCACATCTATAAACGAGGAGGCTACGAGACATCTAGGATGTTATGTTACCCTTTGTTGAAATCTTAGATCGTGCGATAGAGCTGTGTTGTTAGGATGGCTCCCCCAACGAATCGCTGTGCCTACGGCAAGGCTTCGAAAAGAGCAATAGTGTCAGCATTTTGGGGAAATTATTTCTGACCCTCTCCTTGCAGGTGATTGTAGGAAAGAGATGAAGAGGGCCGCCTCTGATGATGGAGATGGGGGTGCCAAGAAGGCCCCCAGGATGTCACCGGGGCCGAGTAGGCGTAGCCCCAGTTACTCGATCGAGACGGACCCTTCGGAGGATCCTGCGACGATCCCTCCGGAGTCTGCGACCCCCAGTGAGGAGGATCTCCCAGAGAGCAGCTACGACACGGATCCGTCTGAGTATGGAGCAGGGGCACCGGGGGAGGAGCTCCCCGACATTGTGCCAGTCGCTCCTATGGTGGAGCACTATGTTCCGCCAGCCTTCTTCAGTGAGCGTTACGCCATATTCCGGCCCGTTATCCGGTCATCGGTGAACCAGAGTCGCCGGACCACCTATACCCCTCGTATTCGGACGAGGTGGGTGACGAGGAGGAGCACCCCTCGCTCTATAGCTTACTAGATCGGCCGGAGTGCAGCTCGTCCACAGGTATACGAGAATTTATTGAAATTTGTTCTGTATATGTGTATTTGTTGCATAATTGTGTAGTTTGGACCGGGGTGGGACCCGCTACAGAAATTTCTGGAAAAATTTTTTTTTTTTAAGGTGCTGAACTGCCCTAAATTACGTGGCAAAGATCGTATGAGGCAATTGACGCGGTGATATTACTGATAACGCATCCGAATGTATGGAAGTTCTGAAGTTAAGCGTGCTAAAGTCAGGGCAATCCTGGGATGGGTGACCCCCCTGGGAAGCATGTCAAGAATTTTTCGCAAATATGGATATGGAGACTAAATAAGAAGTTGGGGTAACTTAAGTGGAATCTGAGTATGTGGAGTGATTAGAGATTCTAAAAAAGGCAGTTTGACTATGGTCGCAATTCGTACGCCATATTTCGCACCCTCGCTTTCGGTGAAGCTCGTTTGCTACACCCGTGCTTCGAATCCGATTACGTATCGTTTAACATACCTCTCTGTACGTCCAACTCCGATCATGATTCTGTCCGATACCCTTCGGTACGTTGATTCTGATTTCAAATCTGTCTGATAAATTTCCGTACATCCGACTCTGATATGACTACGCTCGATATATTTCGTATGTCCGCCGGATCACGGACCGTCATCGACATACATCTGTACGTCTGACCTCAGCTGTGAATCTGTCTGGTGTATGTGTCTATATGTCTGACCCTGATTTCGAAATCTGTCCGATAAATTTCAATACGTCTGACTCTGACTATAGATCCATCTGATATACTTCTATACGTCTGGCTCTGATTTTGAAACCGCTTAAGACAACGTCGGATTATGCTTCTGTCTGCCGCACTTTCATGCTTCTGACTCCGGATAAGACTCCGTCTGACGTCCGTTTGATCTTCTGGTTCTGGTTAAGATTCTGTCCACCGTATATCCAATTCAAGACGGTACGAATAACTCTAATACGGCGATAGCGAAGAAAGATGACTGAAGTTGGAAAATGAAGGCCGTTATAAATTCTCCGATCAAGTGCAAGTATGTAAATGGTCTGTAGACCTCCCCGACTGATTTTGATCTACCATGAGGTTGAATTAACATTCGAGGACGAATGTTTTAAAGGGGGGGAGGATGTTACATCCGGCATTTTTGCGTATCCGAAAATTTGGAAGTAACCTTGACTTGCAAAGAATGAGGTCAAATTTGGATTTTTCTTAGTAAGTGTATGCCGGTTATGGAAATTTGAACGTGAAAACGCCGAATAAGGCCTAAGGGCAAAATTGGAATTTTGGAAATTTATTTCGGAAATTTGCAAAACATGATTTATGAAGGTTTGGGCTTGGAAAAAAAAATAAGAAATAAGGCCCAAGTGAGGCAGGCCCAACCGGCCACTATGTGGCCCAATTCATGTGTAATTAATTTTTGCATGTGATAATTTATTATATAAGGGAGTGGTGGTTCAAGAAGCTTCAAGAAAATTAAAAGAAAAATCAAGAAAAGTTGAGAGGAGAAAGAACAAGAGGATCGGCCAAGGAGAAAGAAAGAAAGAGAAAAAAAAAGAGAAAAATTTTCTAGCCCTTCAACCTTTGATTCAAAAATTGAAATTTTCATATATTATTAGTGAGCTTGGGATGCTCTACAAGTTAGATATAACTTTCAAGACAAGGAAGCATTTCTTTTGGCAAGAGGAATTGAATTGGAAAGGTAAGAATTTCTTATATTTTGTTGAAGAAATTATGTATGTATTGTAATATATGAAGATGCATGAGAATTATGGAAGTTAGATGTGTGTGTGCATGGCCGTGACTATGTGTGGTGAGTGTGTGTAGCCGTGTGTGTGTGCTTTATTGTGTAGGTAAGATATGTTGGATTTTATGTTGTATTCTAGTTGTGTTTATGGAAGAATGGAATTGGAAATGAAAATAGAATGAACTTGATTGAATTGGAAAATTTGAGTTGGCCGTGAGCTATGGGGAAGTGGAAATGGTGGTGAATTATGTTGTTTAATGTGTTAGTGTGTAGTTATGATCTTTGTATTGTAAGTGTAGGAAAAATGAAGTAAGATTGTATGAAAATGGAATGTGGAAGTTTATGTTGATTTAGTATGAATTTATGTAATAATGGGAATGAAATGTTTAAGGTGTAAAATATGATTAAGGTTGATGAATTTGGATGATGGAAATGAGTTATGAACTTGTATGTTAAAGATTGGAAGAATTGGATAAATTGTGATTTTGGTGGAAAGTTTACATGTTTTGTATACTTTATGTATATCTTGTATATGTGTGGTAGAAATGATTATGATATGTTTCCGAATGGAATTATAATGATTTTGATTAGTATGTTGGGATTGAATTGGAAATATGAGGTTGAGAATGGAGGTTATGACATTGTGTTGGAAAAATGACCAAATAGGTCATATTGCGTTTTATTGTGTTTGTTGGTATTGTTGTTGGTTGTTGTTGGTTATTCTGAGCCGAGACTAAGTCTCGGGGATGTCATAATTATAGGGGAAGTGCTGCCGGAATTTCGGTAGCCAAGTGTAACCCCAAGTTGAAATATTAGTTTGCATGAATAGTAATTGGTAAGAATGACCATTTGCAGTTTTTGGACGAAACGGGAATTGAGATTGGACGCACGTAAGGCGTAATCCGTGTATGTAAAGCCTTCCCTATCTTTCTTTGGCATGTTCGAGTCTAATAGGCTTGACGGCGAGCCTCGATGACATTTTCGTTTCTCGTAATTCGAGATTGAAATTGGCACAAAATCGTCAAGAAGATTGAACCAATTTCCTCCAATTTGGCCTATAAGTATATAACTTCCATAAATGGAGTCGAAACATTCTAAAATGATTTTGGACGACTCCCTAAGGTTTATTATCTATAATTTACGCCCTTTATTATGGTTGGGTCCGAGGTGGGCCCACGATACCCCGATACTCCCGGTATGGTTCAAATCGATCCGTTTTTGTCCGTTTTTCATAGCTAACTCTTGATTATGTTCCGTCCGCTAACTAATAGGCATTATGACCGTCTCTCTCCGAGTCCGACTATTATTCCGACCTCTGGTTACGATTCTGGATATTCCGTTCCGATATGATTCGCCTATTCTGATTTGATTTACCTTCTGAGCTATCTCAGATTTATTCTGTCTGTATGTCGGTCTGTATGTATATGGTTTCTCATTTGTCTGTTCGTGGATGTCTCAATGCTTCCTTCACTGCGCCCGGGCCAGGTTCTGTAATTCGTGCACCTCACTGCATTGTTCACCGCGTCCCTCGGATTGTGCGGGCCGGGATCTGTCTGTATCTGATATGACCCGATGATGGTCTGATTATATGGCTATTTGGGTATGGCGGGGCCCTGTCCCGTCTTCTGATTCTGTTCTGTATGTTAGAGGTCTGCAGACATGTTTGTGGGATATGGGTTGTCACTGTTCGGTAAGTTGTGCGAGTTTGTGACTTTGTCTAATATAACAGCCTTAACGGAAACGTACGGTTTTAGTATGTATATATGGGTATGTATGTTCGAGCGGTGCACCTTATATCGTATGGATTTAAATATGTTAGACGCATTAGCTATTTGGTATATTGGATACGTTAGGTAGGTACGTATGGGTGCCCAGGTAGGACACCAGTCACGGCCCCCGGGGCTGGGTCGTGACAATATGTATATGAATGCAATGCATAACTTAAATGTATACATGGAACTCTTGGATTGACATAAGGTCATATTACCTCCGATAGACAACTTTTGAGCTAACATCATCAACATAAGTAATCTCGAGACTCATGAATAGAAGGAACAATCATACGGGGTATAGGGACATCAAAGACTGAAATACTCCTAGTGCTTCTAAGAGTAAAGTAATATGGAAGCTCATTTAATTGCTTGTTGGCTCATAATATAGGATCATGCCAAAATGAAGAAGGAATAGCCTTAACATACCTTAATGTCTCCTTAATCGCTTAACGTTCTCCTTCCACGTTCACAAGATCTACATTTAAAAGGATCATACTAAGGTTAAGTATTAAAAACACTCTTAAGTTCAAACTAGAATAATTCACGAGCTAGCGAAAATTGGGCAGCATTTCCCCCTTTTTATCGACTTCCATTATATCATAAAACAACTCCCAATCAACAATGTCATTATCATCAATTTCGTAATTAAGAGACTTCATTACATGCCCAAAACTCCTTTTCATAACCAACACACAACAACAATTTCAATACAACTCTATGTACACTCATGTACCACACTTCCTCATCATCATTACTACCATTCATAGCAAGATTATACCCAAAGTACTCCAACAATTACAACTCAAGTCAATTTATTACTCATAACATCATCAAACCCACATTTGGACTTCCCTTTTTGCTTTCTTTCCCTCAATCAAGTTATTCAATAACTCGACACTCTTAATAACATGGAAACAAGTATAGAAACTCACCTTAATCACACAAGAGCAAGCTTTGAATCAAATCATTTACTTGTTGAAACCCCAACTTCAACACCAAAGAAAATCTTGAGTTCTACAAACCCTAGTTAGCCTTCCAACACTTCGATCCTTTGATTCTTGCTATTTAATCTATGATCTCTCTTGGGTTTGTGTGTAATATGCTTGAGAAAAGGTTCTAGAGCTTTTAAGACTTGGGGAAATATTGGAAATGAATTAAATGAGCAAAGGTCTTCCATATATACAAATAAAAAAATTGGCCTGACCAATTATACGGCCATTTATACGGTCCGTATAAATGGACCGTATAATCCCACCACGGTTGAACCCTTCTCTGGAAATGGGTATACGGACCATTATACGGTCCGTATAAGTGGTCGTACAACCTAACATTTTCTGAAACTTTCTCGCGTCGATCCGTTCAACCTCCAATCCTTATGGAACCTTATTGACACTTATATAACACTTCATTAACCATCTAAGGAGCCTTATAGCTCCTCCTCAAAACGTTACTAAATAATTATTAGCTCAATTGTTACGAAACCTTCTCAACATAACTTGAGTTTCGCTTTCTTTGACTAACTTAGTTCCATCGGTTCGTATGACTTCAAAATCTCATGGTACCCACTTAAGGTTATCAAATACTCTCCTTTATATTGTAAGGACTTCATGCTCATCTTAAGCTCGGTTGGTCTACTCATAATGCAACAAATCCGAAATCTCCGAGATGTAACACCTGCAACATTTGGAATGCATAATCTACGTCGATACCATAATACTCCATCTCCTGTGAGCACGAAGGGTGTCTTTTCTTTCTGAAAAGCTGTATCTCGATAATGGACTAAAACAGGATCTTCGTACTGACGTTCCTTTATCTCCGCTACCAAAGATGATACCGCTGTGTCTTGAGCAGTAATTCCTGCATCACCTGAATCTAATAGCCGAACTCCAAGGCTAGCTAATTGACGAACTTCGCGGACTATCTCCCTTTTCTCTGTCTGCACATATGACAGGCTACCTATGGATTTATGGCGAAGAGCATCAGCTACTACATTAGCCTTCCCCGGATGGTACAGAATATCAATATCATAATCTTTCAACAACTCTAGCCATCGCCTCTGGCGTAAATTCATGTCCTTCTACTTAAAGATATACTGGAGGCTCTTGTGATCAGTATAGATATCAACATGGGCACCATATAAGTAGTGTCTCCACATCTTCAAGGCATGGATTACTGCAGCTAACTCAAGATCATGGGTTGGATAATTCTTCTCGTGCTTCTTCAGCTGTCTAGAAGCATAGGCAACTACCTTACCGTGTTGCATTAATACACAACCAAATCCAATACCTGAAGCAGTACAATATATCACAGAGCCATCTGTTCCCTTTGGGAGAGTCAAAACGGGTGCTGAGGTCAATTTGTCTTTCAATATCTAAAAACTCCACTCACATGCATCCATCCACTGGAAGTTAGCTGATTTCTGAGTTAGCTTGGTCAACGGGGCTGAAAGAGAATAAAATCCCTCTACGAACCTCCTGTAATATCCTGCCAGACCCAAGAAACTACGGATCTCTGTTGGTATCGTGGGCCTTGACCTATTCGTCACAGCTTTAATCTTTTGAGTATCTACCCTAACACCTTCATCTGAAATAATGTGACCAAGAAAAGCCACAAAGTTCAATCAGAACTCACACTTGAAAAACTTCGCATACAGCTCTCTATCTCAAAGAACTCTAAGCACTGCTCGTAAGTGTTCCGCATGATCAGCCTCTGACGGTGAATAGACCAGAATATCATCTATAAACACAATTATGAACAAATCTAAGAAAGGTCTGAAAACACGGTTCATCAAGTCCATGAATACAGCTGGAGCATTAGTTAACCCGAATGACATGACACGGAACTCATAGTGCCCATATCTGGTCCTGAATGCCGTCTTCGGAATGTCTTCCTCCTTCACCCTAACCTGATGATATCCCGATCTCAAGTCTATCTTTGAGAAATATTTGGCGCCTTGTAGCTGATCAAACAAGTCATCAATCCTCGAAAGTGGATATTTATTCTTTATAGTCACCTTATTCAATTGCCTATAATCAATACACATTCGCAAAGAGCCATCCTTCTTTCT
Source organism: Lycium ferocissimum (assembly GCF_029784015.1). NCBI lineage: Eukaryota > Viridiplantae > Streptophyta > Magnoliopsida > Solanales > Solanaceae > Lycium > Lycium ferocissimum. Next base: position 41,798 of record NW_026725427.1, read on the forward strand.
TAAAAATAATACCGGTGCTCCCTACGACGATGTACTGGGCTTAATAAAGCCTTTCTCGAGTAAATCTTTCAACTGCTCCTTCAATTCTTTCAACTTCGCAGGTGCCATTCTATAAGGAGGAATAGATATTGGCTGAGTATCTGGCAATAGATCAATAGTAAAATTAATCTCCCATTTTGGCAGGATGCCTGGAAGCTCATCTAGAAACACCTCTGGAAACTTATTGACCACAGGGACAAACTGAAGGGTCGATGACTCTGCTTGCACATCCTGGACCCGAACTAGGTGATAAATATAACCTTTCCTGATCATCTTTATTGCCTTAAGGTAGGACATAAACCTACTGTTACACCTCGCATTTTTGTACATTTGAATATTCCGAGTTAATGACGAGAAGTTAAGGACAAGACTATGTTCTAAAATAATTTTAATGAACGAGTTGGTTATGAATATTATTTATGAATATTATTGGACGGAAATATCGAGAAAGGCTAGGGGCAAGAAGAGAAATTCGCAAAATGGGCCGTGGAAATAATGCGGAAGGTCAAGGACAAAATGGTAATATTGAGAAAAGTCGAGGGGCAAAATGGTCATTTCACAAGAATTCAAGAAAATTCCAAAGAGGGGCCATATTGGCCATGTGAAGACAAAGAATGAAAAATGATGACCAAAAATAAGTCATCTTGCCATGGAAAAATAAGAAAATTCTAGAAAAGAAAAGAAAAGAAAAGAAAAATCTAGAGAGGGCATGTGCCCCTCACATGCATGCAAGGTTATATATATAGGTGTGGTCATCCATTTTAATTGAAGAGAGTGGAAGAAAAAGAGAGAGCAAAGAAAGAACAAGAAAAAGAAAAGAGAGAAAGGGTGTGCTCGGCCAAGGCATGGCCGAGCCTTGGCCATGGAAAGTGAAGGTGGAAAAATTATTTTTCTTAGCCTCTCTACTAATTGGAACGTCCCTAACAACATGGAGTAGAGAGGAGGAAATCATTGTCTTGCAAAGAGCAATCTTGGCCGAACATGGAGCATGGAGTGGTGATCATGGAAAAATTATTTTCTTCTTGTTTTCCCACTAAATGAAAGGCTCTCTACAACATGAGCAAGTTGTTGGAACAAGAAAAACATCTTTCCCTTGGAAACCATGTTCTAGCCGAGTGGGGAAAGGTTAAGGAAATAAGGTGAGTTTGATCTTCTTTACATGTCTTAAAGATGTTTGTGGATGTTGTTGTATGTAGAAATGAATGAAAAACATGAAAATATGGATGTTGGAGTTTAGCCATAGATGAAGATGTTTGGCCGTGTGCATGATTGCATGGTTAGAAGTAGTGAATTAATTGAATTTAGCATGTTTATGTGTTGTTGGAGAGTGTAGAGATTGAATGAAACTCATAGGACTATGAATGTTGGGGAATGGGCCGTGTAGGGGCTGTTTGGTGTGTAAGAAATGAATTGATGTTATCTAGTATTTTGGTTGTCGTCTCTATGGATTCTATGACGTAAAATGAAGAGTAATGATCCAAGTTGAAGCTATAAGTTGTGTGGGCTGATTTGGAGCTTGATGTGAATTTAATGTGTTTTCTTAAATTTATGGAAATGATGTTGCTAACATATGAGATTATCGATATAGTTTATGAATTTGAAAGAAAGATATATGTTGTTGAATTCATTGAGTTGGAAAGCTTCGGGTAAGGTTGAATGTTGGTTGCGATGTTTGAATTACCTATCGATATTATTATTATTATTGTCGGTTCGTTGTTGATATTGTGGCCGAGTTCCATTCTCGGGTTGTTGTTGTTGAATTGGGCCGAGCCATATTCTCGGGATGGCACATTTACAGGGGAAATGCTGCCAAAATTTGTGAGACAAATGCGAATTCAAGGCGGACTTTTAAAAGACGCTAATCAAAGTTTGGTAAATATGACCAAATTGTAGATTTTGGCGGATTTGCAACTTGGAATTGGAGTACCCGGAAGTAAGGAGCGGAAAGAGGTATGTAAGACTTCACCTTCCTTCTATGGCATGTCTTAGACGTACTAAGTTGGATACGGGCCTTGGGGATCATTCCTTTTCTTGAAACCTAAGATTGAAAATAGTTACTATTCATTCAGTAGAATTGAATTAGAACTTGCGCGAAATGTCGGAAAAACTTCTTAAGCATCCGTAACTTACCCAAATAAGACTCGATTACCCTAAGACCCTCCCAAGTGACGCCATGAACCGAATATACGTAAATTTGATACGCCACCTCGTTTGACTCGAGGTGGGCCCACTATTCCCGAATTCTCTCCTATTGTTCCATTTAGCTTACTTTCATTCTATAATTTAAGGAAACCTTTGGACATCTTTTTCGACTACTAAATAAGAATTGTTTTAATTAAACCCTTAACCCCAATGCATGATTTTTCCTCATTAAAAGTTTACAAGTGTTTTCCAAAATATTCTTTTCTTCAAAAACCAAGTTTTACAATATTGAAAGTCTTAGCGACTAAAGCAAATGACTATGATACTATGATGACTAGAATCCTACGATGGCTATGATTCTATGATACCTATGATTCCATGGTGACCATGATTCCCCGTTACCTATGATTCTATGATGTCGGCCTATGCCATGTTTATAACCCGATGTATATATATAAATAATAACGAGAACCGAGCGCTATATAGGCGCTGATAAATATACATGGAATATAATAAAGGTAACCGAGCGCTATAGACGCCGGTAAATATATATGATATAAGCGTGTGCATGTGACAAAAAGAATCGAGCGCTATAGATGCTGGCGTATATATTTATTCGAATGAGACAGGGCGCTATAGACGCCGATAGTTACACTTGAAGCATGCATATATTTACGGGGAAAATAGGGATAAGGGCAGAGCGTTATGTACGCATATCCACCTGATCAGTTGGAGTATAGCACATGATATCGTCCGGACGCGGGATGTGCATATTATGGTTAAATGGATCGGCTGCCGACGCCTCGGCAATATAATATATTCTCTTTTTTATGTATATATATATATGAGTAAGGAAAGCTAAGAGAGTACAGCATCTGCCCAAGGGCACTTATAGGTACAGGCTATCCTCTTATATCATCACAGGTTCTATAATCCCATGGTATTGTTGTTCATACTTATGTTCTTGTTCGTATTATTATTATTCATGTCTTACATACTCTCGCACATTGCTCGCACCGACCCCTCTCCTTCGGGGTCTGCGTTCATGCGCGCGTGTGTGCACCTGTGCGGATCGGGCGGAATGTAAAAGATATTCCGGCAAAGTTGGCAAGCTCCATTTGGCCCGTGAGTGAAGCCGAGTCGGCAGTATACGTGCCGTGATTCCCGATTACGTTAGAGACTTTGCAGACAGAGTCGTGGGTTTTAGAGTCGGTTCGTATTATAATACAAGTTTGTACATTACATGTTTTACTTGAATTAAAAAGCAATAAAAGAATGTTTTAGTAATCTTATTGTATACGCCTGACTTAGAGGTTCAAAAAAAAAATATTTCAAGTACGTAGTAAGGGTTAGCGGGTTCGCTCGGCTCCGGTTACGGGGTCGGGTGCCCATCACACCCTGATCAAGATCGGGGTGTGACAAAGTGGTATCAAAGCGTGTCGGTCCAAGGGTTGTCCGCAAAAGTCGTGTCCTGGTGAGAGTCCTGTTTATGGGTGTGAAGCCGGCCACATTTATAAACAGGAGGCTACGGGGCATCTAGGAATGGTTGACCTTCTTTCTGTCCTATGATCGTGCGATAGAGCCAAGCTATAGGAAATAAGATTCCTTATATTAATCGTCGATTTCCGTAAGCGCCCAGTATCGGCGGGAAGAGGCGGATGATGATATGGAAAGTCAGAAGACGTAAGATTGGACTGATATACTTGTTGTGTGAAGTCGGGCGCCGTATAGGAAATAGCCATGCATGCAGGCGGAAGGTGAACATTAGGAACTAAAGAGGGCAAAACGGTCATTGTAGAAGAAAGGACGTGTTACGAAAATATCTCGGAAGTTGTAAAGTTTGATTGGCTTCGGATCGAGTAGCAAAGGTCAGGTGAGAAAGTGGACGCGAATATATCAGTGATAAGGCACCGAATTCCACCAAAGCTTCGGGGTTAAGCGTGCTCAGGTGAGAGCAATTCCATGATGGGTGACCCCCTGGGAAGTTTGTAAGAAATTTTACATACTTGGACATGAGAGACAAATGAGTAGCTAGAGTAATTTGAGGAAGACTATAATATATGGGATGACTGAAACCTTGAGAAGATGCGTAGAACAAGACATTAGGTCGGTGAAGAGGCGGGAAGTGTATTATAACTTTGGGATTAGGATAGGTTTGAATAGCGTTTGGAAGTATTTGGTGGTTTAGCTGATAGTAATTATATGAAGGTGTAAGATATCCCAAATATGATCGTATCGGTGGACATGTGAATCCCAAAGAACCGAAGTTACGATATTTAAGGCATTAATTGAGTAAGGGTACCGAAGTTCGGATAATGTTTAAGGTAATATAAGGAGTTCGCACAAACCTTGAGTAGTGCGACGCGTAAAATGGACGTATATGAAGAGAAAGAGTATGACAAAGAGAAGCGTATTAGATGGCTCAAGAAGTTAATATGAAGGATGGAAAATAACTTCTAAAAGGAGCTTCCCGAGGTGCCTATGCGACCCTATAAGATTAGCCGAACATTCGAGGACGAATGTTCCAAAAGGGGGAAGGATGTTACACCTCGCATTTTTGTACATTTGAATATTCCGAGTTAATGACGAGAAGTTAAGGACAAGACTATGTTCTAAAATAATTTTAATGAACGAGTTGGTTATGAATATTATTTATGAATATTATTGGACGGAAATATCGAGAAAGGCTAGGGGCAAGAAGAGAAATTCGCAAAATGGGCCGTGGAAATAATGCGGAAGGTCAAGGACAAAATGGTAATATTGAGAAAAGTCGAGGGGCAAAATGGTCATTTCACAAGAATTCAAGAAAATTCCAAAGAGGGGCCATATTGGCCATGTGAAGACAAAGAATGAAAAATGATGACCAAAAATAAGTCATCTTGCCATGGAAAAATAAGAAAATTCTAGAAAAGAAAAGAAAAGAAAAATCTAGAGAGGGCATGTGCCTCCACATGCATGCAAGGTTATATATATAGGTGTGTCATCCATTTTAATTGAAGAGAGTGGAAGAAAAAGAGAGAGCAAAGAAAGAACAAGAAAAAGAAAAGAGAGAAAGGGTGTGCTCGGCCAAGGCATGGCCGAGCCTTGGCCATGGAAAGTGAAGGTGGAAAAATTATTTTTCTTAGCCTCTCTACTAATTGGAACGTCCCTAACAACATGGAGTAGAGAGGAGGAAATCATTGTCTTGCAAAGAGCAATCTTGGCCGAACATGGAGCATGGAGTGGTGATCATGGAAAAATTATTTTCTTCTTGTTTTCCCACTAAATGAAAGGCTCTCTACAACATGAGCAAGTTGTTGGAACAAGAAAAACATCTTTCCCTTGGAAACCATGTTCTAGCCGAGTGGGGAAAGGTTAAGGAAATAAGGTGAGTTTGATCTTCTTTACATGTCTTAAAGATGTTTGTGGATGTTGTTGTATGTAGAAATGAATGAAAAACATGAAAATATGGATGTTGGAGTTTAGCCATAGATGAAGATGTTTGGCCGTGTGCATGATTGCATGGTTAGAAGTAGTGAATTAATTGAATTTAGCATGTTTATGTGTTGTTGGAGAGTGTAGAGATTGAATGAAACTCATAGGACTATGAATGTTGGGGAATGGGCCGTGTAGGGGGCTGTTTGGTGTGTAAGAAATGAATTGATGTTATCTAGTATTTTGGTTGTCGTCTCTATGGATTCTATGACGTAAAATGAAGAGTAATGATCAAGTTGAAGCTATAAGTTGTGTGGGCTGATTTGGAGCTTGATGTGAATTTAATGTGTTTTCTTAAATTTATGGAAATGATGTTGCTAATATATGAGATTATCGATATAGTTTATGAATTTGAAAGAAAGATATATGTTGTTGAATTCATTGAGTTGGAAAGCTTCGGGTAAGGTTGAATGTTGGTTGCGATGTTTGAATTACCTATCGATATTATTATTATTATTGTCGGTTCGTTGTTGATATTGTGGCCGAGTTCCATTCTCGGGTTGTTGTTGTTGAATTGGGCCGAGCCATATTCTCGGGATGGCACATTTACGGAAATCCGCCAAAATTTCCGTAGACAAATGCGAATTCAAGATTTGGACTTTTAAAAGACGCTAATCAAAGTTTGGTAAATATGACCAAATTGTAGATTTTTGGCGGATTTGCAACTTGAATGGAGTACCGAAGGAGCGGAAAGAGGTATGTAAGACTTCACCCTTCCTTCTATGGCATGTCTTAGACGTACTAAGTTGGATACGGGCCTTGGGGATCATTCCTTTTCTTGAAACCTAAGATTGAAAATAGTTACTATTCATTCAGTAGAATTGAATTAGAACTTGCGCGAAATGTCGGAAAAAACTTCTTAAGCATCCGTAACTTACCCAAATAAGACTTGATTACCCTAAGACCCTCCCAAGTGACGCCATGAACTCGTAATATACGTAAATTTGATACGCCACCTCGTTTGACTCGAGGTGGGCCCACTATTCCCGAATTCTCTCCTATTGTTCCATTTAGCTTACTTTCATTCTATAATTTAAGGAAACCTTTGGACATCTTTTTTCGACTACTAAATAAGAATTGTTTTAATTAAACCCTTAACCCCAATGCATGATTTTTCCTCACTAAAAAGTTTACAAGTGTTTTCCAAAATATTCTTTTCTTCAAAAACCAAGTTTTACAATATTGAAAGTCTTAGCGACTAAAGCAAATGACTATGATACTATGATGACTAGAATCCTACGATGGCTATGATTCTATGATACCTATGATTCCATGGTGACCATGATTCCCTGTTACCTATGATTCTATGATGTCAGCTATGCCATGTTTATAACCCGATGTATATATATAAATAATAACGATAATCGTAGCGCTATATAGGCGCTCGATAAATATACATGGAATATAATAGCAGAACCAGAGCGCTATAGACGCTGGTAAATATATATGATATAAGCGTGTGCATGTGACAAAAAGAATCAGAGCGCTATAGACGCTGATGTATATATTTGCTGAATGAGACAGGGCGCTATAGACGCCGATAGTTACACTTGAAGCATGCATATATTTACGGGGAAAATAGGGATAAGGGCAGAGCGTTATGTACGCATATCCACCTGATCAGTTGGAGTATAGCACATGATATCGTCCCGACGCGGATGCCCGGACGCGGGATGTGCATATTATGGTTAAATGGATCGGCTGCCGACGCCTCGGCAATATAATATATTCTCTTTTTTTATGTATATATATATATGAGTAAGGAAAGCTAAGAGAGTAAAAGATTCGCCAAGGGCACTTATAGGTACGTGCTATCCTCTTATATCATCACAAAAGTTCTATAATCCCATGGTATTGTTGTTCATACTTATGTTCTTGTTCGTATTATTATTATTCATGTCTTACATACTCGCACATTGCTCGTACCGACCCCTCTCCTTCGGGGTTGCGTTCATGCCGCGCGCAGTGCACCCGTGCGGATCGAAGTGAATGTAAAAGATATTCCAAAGAAAGTTGGCAAGCTCCATTTGGCCCGGAGAAGCCGAGTCGAGCATATACGTGCTGTGATTCCCGATTACGTTAGAGACTTTGCAGACAGAGTCGTGGGTTTTAGGAGTCGGTTCGTATTATAATACAAGTTTGTACAGTTACATGTTTTACTTGAATTAAAAGCAATAAAAGAATGTTTTAGTAATCTTATTGTATACGCCTGACTTAGAGGTTCAAAAAAAAATTTCAAGTACGTAGTAAGGGTTAGCGGGTTCGCTCGGCTCCGGTTACGGGGTCGGGTGCCCATCACACCCTAATCAAGATCGGGGTGTGACACCTACCCCTCGGAGAATCAGCATTACCCTTCCACTCTAGGACTGGCTCGTCTGGAAACTAAAACCGAACTATCTTTGTTATGCAATCAACATTAGCATAACAGGAAGCCAACCAATCTATGCACATAATAACATCGAAATCAATCATGTCTAACTCAATCAAATCTGCTAGGGTATGGCGGTTATAGACTATCACTACATAGCCTCGATATACTTGCCTAGCTATAGCTGGATCACCAATTGCGTAGACACTTCAAACGGTTTGATCGATTCAGGATCTACCCCTAACTTGCCAGCAACAAATGGTGTAACATATGATAAGGTGAAACCTGGATCAATCAGTGCGTATACATCATATGAGGAAACTGATAATATACCTGTGACAACATATGGAGACGACTCACGATCCTGTCTACCGGCTAATGCATAGACGCGGTGCTGAGGTCCACTCGAGCTAGATGCTCCACTCCTTTCTCTACCCCGTTCAGCTCTGAGAACCTTACCCTAAAGAGCGTACTGAAGAAAAAAACCAACTACAGACCCTGAGGGCTGAACCATACCCACACCCTTTCTCATTAGCCACTGCCGTATCCTCTGACCTGGCTGGCCACAATCATAATAAATATTTGATCCCAAACGACACTGTCTCGCGTGTAACTTACCACACTGGGCACACCGTGGAAAAGGTGGTCTCACCTGGCCTGACTCTAGTCTGTACTGAGAACCTGATGTTCTAGAAATCTAGCCCGCTCTGGAATAAGAAGATCGATCAAACCTCTGACCTGAGGACCGCGGAGGTGCACTCCCTACTGAATGAAATGGATACCAGGAATGCAGTTGCCTCTGTCCTCCCCTGAACTCACCAACCATGTATAAAGATCTAGCCCTCTTGCCATAGCCCCGGTCACGCTCACGCTCTGTCCTCTGCTGGCGCTTATGATCTTCTAGATTCTGTGCATATGCTTGTTTATGGGAAATATCCATGCCCGGCTGTAGTGCAGCTGTCGTGAACTCATCAATCAAATATGGCCCTATACCAGCTACGAAACGATGAACTCGATCCTCCATCTCAGCCACCATAGCTGGGGCATATCTAGCCAATGTATCAAAGTATACACTGTACTCCTGAACACTCATACTGCCTGCTGGATATGTAAAAGCTTATCTGCTCGGGCCCACCGAACCTCTGGCGGCAAATAATGGCGAATAAAAGCGTCCAAAAACTCTCGCCAAATGGCTGGAGGGGCATTCTCTCCCCTAGACAGCTCCCATGTCAGATACCACTACACTGCAACATCACGGAGCCTATAAGAAACCAGCTCCGCTGACTCGACCTCATCAGCGTGCATAGCCCTCAAAGTCCTCTACATACTATCAATAAAGTCCTGAGGGTCCATATTTTGCTTCAACACAGCAAACTCTGGAGGATCTAACCCGAGAAAAGTCTTAACCCTCGCACTACTAGCTCGGTCTACCTGATCAACACCAACTCCCTGACGCTGAGCCTGAGCGGCTACCAATCTGGTTAACAGCTGTATAGCATCCCGCATATCCAGTCATTGTCTTGCCCTTTTGTGTAACTGTAGCTTTCTTCTGAGGCATCACTGAAATCATAACAGGTTATTAGACGGCGAACTCTTATTATACAGCTCTATCGCACGATCTAAGATAGGAAGAATGACAACATCCTAAATCTCCTGCAGCCTCATGTCTATAAGTGTGGTGCACAACACACCCATAAACAAGACTCTATTAGAAACGGTCTGTAGATAACCCTAGGATAAAACTACTTTGATACCACTTCTGTCACGACTCAAACCGATGAGTCATAACGAGTGCCTGACCTCTATTGACCAGATACCCTTATACTCGTACCTGGATCTCACTGAATAACAGGGTGGCCCATATCTGACTCATAACTGAACCATACTGACTTTGTAAGAACAACACCATGAACTCTGTATCAAGGATTCACAACCACCTGTATATATCTACTGAAAATAACAGTGCAAGCTGGCTAGTCTGTGTCACGACCCAACCCCGTAGGCCGTGACTAGTGCCCGAGTTGGGCACCCAAACGCATTCATCAAACCTGAATCACACACAGCTGGCTGACGCGTATACAAATATCAAACGCTATCTCAAACACATCTCAAACTCAATCATATATATATATATCGGAAGCCGACAAGGCTATCAGACGGCACATTGGCCCAAAGCATATAGCATGCAAACCCATCTGTACAAGGTAGGCACACAACCCACATATACGTCTACAGACCTCTAAATAAACCAACAGAATCATATGACGGGACAGGGCCCCGCCGTACCCCTGAACACACACACACACACACACACATGCAACGAACGAGTATATACCAAGATGTAGGCTCCGGAATAAAAAGGAGCACTCCAACACAGCAGGATAGGTATCCTAAACTGACGGATCACCAAACTGGGCGGCTGAGATCTACTGGCATGAAACGCGACCCCGAAGAAAGGGGGTCAAGACGAAATATGTACCGAGTATGCAAAGCAGTAAAATACAAGAAAATAACCGAGTCACACTCGAAACGTAAGTACGAAAGTAAGTACATTTCCAAAATGCCAAATGTTTATTTTTAAAATAGAAAGCATGCAAAAGGGCACGTAAAATATGGTCGCCCGCCCGTCGATGGCGCCATAACACAAGATAACACCGAAGGTTTCAAATCTCCGTACAACCCCGAACGCAACACATCATCACAATACATCATAAGCCATATCAAAAGATAACTCCATAAACGGAACCCGGCCCTATGGCGAGGTCTCGGAACCGTAACACAAGATAACACCGAATATATCATAGTGCGCACGACAACAAAACCGGCCCGGAACCGGCGAACGATGTACCAACAAACCGCACGAGCAGTCGTGAGTAACCATATGCATAAAATCATTATCATAGGTTCAAAAAGTAAGTAAAATGACCATACTTGGGAATCGGGAAAATCGTCATACCAAACTCTTTCAAACATCATCAGAAAAGTACAAAGGAAGGTCGCGGGACCCACGGACGAGTGTATACCCGAGCCAGGCCCGCCTATGAAAAACATACTCATCACACGTCATACAACCTCCCACGACGATATCGAGGCAATCCGAGCCCTTAGTCGAAAGTTATGAGCGTTCGTAGTTTCAACATCGTTTAAGAATAAAACTCTTTTGAAAACCAAGTTTTTATGCAACTTTAAAATCAATTTTTCCAACAACATCAAAACCAATATTTTCTCACATCAACATACGAGTACCAAAAGACAAACACAAACCCCGGACATGCTCGGATTATGAGAATAGAATTCCCTCGAGGCTCGTGTCGTAGCCTATACACAACTAAGACATGCCAAAAGAAAGAAGAGTTAAGCTTTACATACCTCGCTCGCACACAACGCTAATCCAAATCAAATCTATATCTCGAATTCTCCAAGGTCTACATAACATCAATAAATACCAACGTCAACCAAGCATTTAGAAGTTCATTTCCAACTAACACATAATCCTACGGAAATTTGGGCAAAGACTTCCTTTATAAATGGACCAACCCCGAGAATTCAACTCGGCCAAATTCAACAACACAACAAACCAACAATCATTCCAACAATATCCACAATCAATTCGAAACGCACTCGAACATTAAAAATCCTTCTCCACACATTCCAACAATATTTCAATTATGCTTACTACAACTACATACTTACAAACCAACATGTAATCAAACTAACGCATATTCAATTATCAATCCAAAACCATTCAAACAATATTCAAGAACTCTTTAAATAATTCATACAATATTTCCAACAACCCAACAAATATTCCATACCACCCGAAATGGTCTCCCAACCCAAGAACCACAACTCTAACACATTCCTTGATTTCAAAACATGATTTACTCCAACAATCTATACTCTAACCATGCCATTTCCATAAACATAAAAATTACACTAAATGCACCAAACCTTCCAAATCAGCCCATAACACTTGCAATACCAATTTGAATCCTTAAACTCTTATTTTCAACATAGAATCCACATAACAACAACAACCAAAATTCCAAGAAAACTAATTCATTCCTTGACACACATAAAGACCATATTCGGCCAACACACCCATATATATATACTTCATGATTTTCATTCATTTCAACACTCCACAATAACCAAACATGCCACATAAACTTAATTCATCACTTAGACACACAACATCCATGCACACGGCCAAACACCATAGCACATGGCTCAACTTCATCATGCTATATCTCATGAATTTCATCCATATCAACACACAACAACACACATAAACCTTCCATAACTCATAAAACAAGATTAGAATTTACCTTTCTTCATAACTCCTCAACTTGTCCAAAGTTGGCCAAGGATGAAAACGAACAATCCAACGCTTGAAACAACAACTCCACGTTATCAAGAACCTTCCAATTAGTAGATTTGCTTAGGAGAAATAATTTTGGGATGGCTTAATCTTGGTCTTGGTTTTTCTCTTCATGGCCGAATGGTTGGTCCTTTTTTCTTCTCCATGGTTCTTGATTTTTCTAAGTCTTGAGAAGATGATGAAATGGTCCCTTAAGTCATCCTTATATTACAAATATTAGCCAACCATGTGGCCATGGCCCACTCCAAAGGTGGCCGGCCACATGGCTTCTTTTCTTTCCTCATTTTCTTTCAATAATTAGCAACTTCCACAAATTCCATCTTTGGTCCCAAATTTTCCAAAACGTTCCCATGCCAATAATATCATACACACTTAGGTCTTACGATAAAATCGGAGGTCAAATGTCTTGACTTCGCCTCCCGGAAAGGTCTTGACCCTAACTTATCATAGCTAACCTGAATCGTCCCGACGTTCCAAATACGGGATATAACAGTCTGCCACATATGCTGTATAACAAAATAAGAGCCGACAAGGCTATATAACCTCCCAACTATATACAATTGCTGACTAGATTGGTAGCCGCTCAGGCTCAGCTTTAAGGAGTTGGTGTTAATCAGGTAGACCGAGCTGGTAGTGCGAGGGTTAAGACTTTTCTCGGGTTAGATCCTTCAGAGTTTTCTGGATATGCGGGATGCAATACAGTTGCTGACTAGATTGGTAGCCGCTCAGGGTCAGAGTCAGGGAGTTGGCGTTGATCAGGTAGATCGAGCTATTAGTGCGAGGGTCAAAAATTTTCTTGGTTTTATTCCCCAGAATTCTCCGGGTTGAGACAGAATATGGACCCCCAGGACTTTATTGATAGCATGCAGAGGACTTTGAGGGTCATGCATGCTAATGAGGTTGAGTCAGTGGAGTTCGCTGCTTATAGGCTCCGTGATATAGCAGTGCAGTGGTACCAGACTTAGGAGTTATCTAGGGGAGAGGGTGCCCCTCCATCTGTTTGATGAGAGTTTTCAGCGGCTTTTATTCTCCATTATTTACCGCCAGAAGCTCGATAGGCCCGAGCGGATAGATTCTTGCACATTGACCTGGGCTGCATAAGTGTTCGGGAGTATAGTGTGCACTTTGATTCGTTGGCTAGATATGCCCTAGCTGTAGTGGCTGAGATGGAGGATCAAGTTCATCATTTTGTGATTGGTTTAGGGCCACATCTTATTGATGAGTGTACCATAGCTGCGTTACAGCCAGGTATGGATATTTCTCGCATATAGGCATATGCACAGAATCTGGAGGATCGTAAGCGTCAGCGGAGGACAGAGCGTGAGCGTGACTGGGGCCATGGTAAGAGAGCTAGATCTTTAGATGCTGTTGGTGAGTTTAGAGGAGAATAGAGACAACAGTATTTTCGGTACCCATCCCATTCAGTGACGAGTGCACCTTCGCGGTTTTCAAGTTAGAGATTTGACCGATCTTCTCATTTCGGAGCGGGTCAGAGTTTCAGAGATTTGGGTTCTTATTATAGACCGGAGTCAAGCTAGATGAGACCATCTTTGCCACGGTGTGCCCAGTGTGATAGACTACATACTGGACAGTGTCGATTGGGGGTCAGACACTTGTTATGCTTGTGGCCAGCCAAGTCATGTGATGAGGGAGTGTCCGTCGAGGGGTGGTGTAGGTGTTAGAACCCGTATTTTTGTGCATTGGAACAATCCGGATTAATTATGATAAGTTAAGTACAAAACTATTTCGGGATACAAAGTCGGGATTTTTGACCTTCGATTTTATTTTGAGATATAAGTTGTTCATGAATTTGTTGGTATGGAATAATTAGGAGAATTTGGGACCAAAAGTGATAAAATTGGAAGTTGAAAAAAAATCATCCATTTCCATGGCTAGCCGTGTAAGTGGGGTGAATGGCCCACACAAATTGTGTTCAATTTTAATTGGAACAACACATTAATGTGGGCCAAGGGAATTGTACACTTCATTTAAGTGATAAAAGATGACTACTAGTCTTTATTTTCATTTCATCCACACTTAGAAAAAAAACAAGAAAGTTGAAGAAGCAACAAGCTTGTTCTCGGCTAGAACCAAGAAAAATCAACTTCATTTCTAGCTCTTCTAAAATTATTTCGATGATGCAAACCCACTATATTGAGGTCCCTAAGTAGCGTGGAGGTGTCGTTGGAGCGATCAACCCTTTATTTTTCATCCTTGGAAACCCTAGGCTATTGGGAAGTTGAAGAGAAAAAGGTAAGATTTGATCTTGTTTATGTGTTGTAAAGGTTGTATGTATGTTGTAGTATGTTAAAATGAAGGAAAATCATGAAATATGAAATGTTGGAGATGAGTTGGGTGTGTGGTGCTTGAGCCGTGTAAGTATGTGTGTGTTGTGTGTGTTGGGTTGTGTTGAAACTATGAATTAATGTCTAGTTAGTATATCATGATCATTGTAAGGTGAAGAACGATTGAGAATTATCTATATGTATATGTGTGGTGTTGGTCGAAATGGGTCATATTATATGACAATGAACGAATTGATATCGCTTAATGTTTTAGTCGTCGTCGCTATGAATTCTATGTTGGAAACGAATGTTTATTGACTCAAATTGATATTGTGATTGTTGCGGACTGAATTGGAGATTATTGCACAATTGATGTAATGTATATATTGATGAGAATAGCTTTGTTAGAATGTGAATTGTGGATATAAATCATGGTTTGAAAATGAGGAATGGGTTAAGTGAGGTTCTCGGGTTTTTGGGGCTGAATTCGGCTGAATTAGAGAAAAATTTGGGTTATTGAAAATGTTGTATGAATTGCTTAGAATGTCTTTAAATATTGTTGGTATGGGTTCGGGTTAGTATGTGAATGTATGAGCGTCGATGTTGGCTTGAAGGTAAGTCGTCGAATTGAATTTATGAATGTTGTTGAATGATGGAAAAAAGAATTATTAATGTTGAATTACCTTTCGGATTGATTATAAATGTTGCTAGGTTGGTTATTGTTGTTGTTGTTGATTGATTTGGCCGAGTTAAATTCTCGGGGTGGCCTATTTACAGGGGAAATGCTGCCCAAATTTCTGTAGAATTAAGGGCGAAATTGGAATTTAATGCCCAAAAAAGTCTTTAGCTAATGCTTGGCATTTTATGACTTGTTTTTAGATCGTGGGCAGCCCGAATCGTAGGTTGGATTTAGGTTGAATTTGGATCATATTGGAGAGCGTTTGAGGTATGTAAAGTAACCTTCTTTCTTTGGCATGCCTTAGTTAAAAATAGGCTATGACACGAACTTCGAGGAAACTCTATTCCCGCAATCCGAGCATGTTTATGATACGCATTCGTTTCTTGATATCCATATGTTGATGTGATGAAATATTGATCCTTATGTCCTTGGAACTACTAGTTTACCAAAGTTGCATGAAAGTTTGATTTCTAAAAGGAATTTATTCTTTAACGATTCGAAAACTACAAACGCTCATAACTTTCACAGAAAAGCTCGGATTGCTTTGAAATTTTCGTAGAAGCTTGTATGATCTAGGATGAGTATGCTTTTCATAGGCGGGCCCAGCTCGGGTCTACACCCGTCTGTGGGTCCCGCGACGCCCTTTTATGTAATTTCGATAACTTTTGAAAGAAAATGTTGTAATTATTGTTTCGATTTCCAATGTGACTATTTTACTTATCTTTTGGATTATGACAATGATTTTATGCATATGATCCCTCACTACTCCGTTCGTGCATTCTGTTATATCCTTCGCCGAGTCCCGGGCCGGTTCTGTTGTCGTGCGCATTATGATATACTCCGGTGTTATGCTGTGTTTATGGTTCACCGAGTTCCTCGCTCGAGGGACGGGTTCCACTATATTTGGTGTTATCGTGTATCGCGATATGTTGTGTATGATATGTGACGGGATACGGAGATTTGAAACTTTTACGGTGTTATGCCGTGTTATGGCGCCATCGACAGTGAGCGACCATATTTCAGTGCTCTATGCATGATTCGTATTTTTAAAGTAACATTTTGATATTTTGGAAATGCATTTACTTTTGCGTACCTCTATTTCGATTGTGACTCGATTTGTATACTACATTTTTTTCGCTTTGCATACTCGGTACATATTTAAATCCGACCCCTTTCTTCGGGGGGCTGCGTTTCATGCCCGGTACGTTACGCACGGTTGGTGATCTACCGATTTAGGACACCTTCTTCCGCTATTTGGAGTGCTCCCCCTTATTCCGGAGCCTACTTTTGGTATATATATTCGTTCGTTGCATTGTATATATTCGTTCAGGGGTACGGCGGGGCCCTGTCCCGTCATATGATTCTGTCTGTCTGTTTAGAGGTCTGTGGACATGTTTGTGGGTTGTGCCTACTTCTGTACAGTTGTGTTTGTATATGTTGTGTTTGGGCGATTCCATTCGCCGTGGCGGCCTTGTCGGCCCGCATATGTATATATGTTGTTTTGTTGGCCCTGTGTGGCCTTTGTTGGTATTTTACGCGTGTAGTGGTTATTTTGGATAGTCCGTAAAACAAAGGAAACTCACGAAATTTTTACGGGAAATTATATAAATTTGAAACACAGCCTTGTCGGCTTCTGTTATATACATGGATGTGTTTGATATTATACGAGGAAGTGTTTGGGTGCCCGGATCGGGCACCTAGTCACATCGACCTACGGGTTGGGTCGTGACGAGTGGTATCGAGCGGCTTGTCCTCGGAGTGTCCACGGACGTGTCTAGTAGAGTATTGTTTATCGATGTGTTGTGCACCACATCTATAGCGAGAAGCTACGGGGCATTTAGGATGTTGTCTTTTCTTACGATCTTAGATCGTGCGATAGGCTGTGTTATCGGGATGACTCTTTTCGACGAAATGCTGTTTTCGACGATGCCTCCGAGGAAGGCCACGGCACCCGGAGAAGGGCAAGTACGGCGGAGTGAGACCGGCGGAGCACAGGGTGACTACTGGGCTCGTGCTCGGGTGAGCCGGTGTGCCTCAGACGGCTAGTTACGCTACGCCCGCCGGTATCGGAGGATTTGGAGCGACCCACGGAGGCTGCCCGGCCTGACCACAGGCGGCTCCGCGCCGACCCGCGGCACCGGCATACCTCTGATCCAGGTTCCCGGCCGAGGGGGCGGATGATAGCGACCACACGAGAGGTAGTACGGTTATTGACTCGGTTGGTAGCGGGACGAGTCCCCGGACGAGGTGCGGCGAGGGGAGGATCGCGTAGACAAAAGGCCGATCACGGGGGCCGTCATTTTTCTACTTTGTGGGCCGCCGTAGTTCTTCGGGTCAAAGCCGCGAGAGGACCCTGCGAGTTCATCGACAGATGCAGCGTACCTGCCGGGCGGTTAATTAGTGCTTGAGAAACCGAGAGTCGGTTGAGATGGCGTCACACCGGTTGCACGATGTGCGCCTAACGTGCGCGAGTCGTGGATGCCGTCCTGGGAGGCGAGGCCCCTGCCCCTCCGCAGATGCGCGCGGGGCGAGTTCTGAGCAGGCCCTCCCCCCCGTTTTCTCGCTGCGAGGCACGGCGAGCCGAGTGGACGATTCCCTGCTTGTTAAAGGCAGGGGCGAGACCGCCCGGGAGTACGGTCTAGAGTTCGATTCGGCGTCGGGCGAGATATGTTGCGTATGAGCGATTGCCGATATGACGCCTACATATGTTGATATGGGTCGGATGCGCATAGAGATATATGTGGGGCTGATAGCCGCTTAGTGATTGGCGGCCCGGACCGGTATGGATATTGCCAGCATGCCCATGCCTGTGGCATGGAGGACGATTTGCAGGGCGCCAAATCTGATAGAGTTTGATGGGTCGACCCCAAGAGGGCCGATCGTCCGGCATTCCCGGGATTTTCGGCGGCCTCCCGTCGGCGGCACAGCGAGAGCGTATATCCTCCCCATTCAGCACGGGGCACACCCCCGCAGTTTACCGGCCGGAGATCAGAGGGTGCAGGTTATTCAAGGGGGCGGTCGGAGCTCCGGGTTTTCGAGGCTCACGGTTGGACGCAGGTTCCGGTAGTCGATGAGGCCTCCCGGACCTCCGTGTTCCCCGGGGGGGGCGCCTGAGAGGGGTGCTTTTGCGCCACGGGTGCGTGCCCTTACTTGCGGCCGTCGGGCCATCGGGATGAGAGCTCGTCCGGTTAGAGGTGGTACGGGGCCGGTTCGGCCTCGATCTACCGGGTCACCCGGTGGTTCATCTTCATCCTCGGTAGCTATGCGTCTCCCGCGGGGTGAGGTACACCGGCATCGCCGGGCCGAGGCGGGGGTCGTGGTGGAGTTCTGGTTCTAGTGGTCCTTCGAACCGCATTATGCATTAGCGCGACCGACGAACCGGAGGCGTCGCCTAACGTCGTACGAGGGTATATTCTTGGTTTTCTCGAGATGTGTATGCACCGATTGATCCCTGGTTCTACATTATCATATATTTCCCCTTGTTGCTAGTAAAATTGGGATAGAATCCGAGTCGATAGAGCCTTTTGAGGTAGCTACACCGCAGGATTACCGTTATAGCCGATCGATTTATAAAGATTGCTCGAGTGATTATCCATCCGTGGCCGCCGCACTAGAGCCGATTTGGTAGAGTTAGATATGGGCGAGTTCGATGTGATCATGGTATGGATTGGCTAGCTTCTTGTTATGCTAATGTTGACTGTCAAAAGAAGATAGTCCGTTTCCAGTTTCCAGGGGAACCAGTTATAGAATGGGCAGGTAATACAACATCGTCGAGGGGTAAGTTTATTTCATACCTCAAGGCCGATGAAAATGATCAGAAAGGGGTATATTTATCATCCGTCCGTGTTCATGATTTCGAGGCGGAGGCACCGACTCTTCGTCGGTTCCGGTGGTTAATGAATTTGTAGATGTATTCCCGAGCATGAGCTTCGGGGTCTTCCCTCCCGAGCGGGAGATAGAGTTTGCTATTGATTTGTTGCCGGATACTCGGCCTATCTCTGTCCCCCCGTACGAGAATGGCACTGCGGAGAATTGAAAGAATTAAAAGAGCGATTGGAGAGATTTAATTAGAGAAGGGCTTTATTAGGCCCAGTACATCACCCTGGGGAGCGCCGGTATTATTTGTGAGAAAGAAGGATGGATCTCTGCGGATGTGCATTGATTACCGGCAGCTGAATAAGGTAACCATCAAGAATAAATATCCCCTCCCCAGGATTGATGATTTGTTTGATCAGTTGCAGGGTGCCAGGTGCTTCTCGAAGATAGACTGCGTCGTGGGTATCATCAGTACGGGTATGACGAGGCTGATATTCCCAAGACAACATTCGGGACCGTCCGGGCACTATGAATTGAGTGATGTCTTTTGGGTGACAGAAATGCCTTAGCGATGTATTTATGGACGATGAATCGGGTATTCGAACCGTTCTTGGATATGTTTGTGATCGTATTTATTGATGATATTCTGGTTTATTCTCGGTCGAAAGCGAGCATACGGACCATTTGAGGACGATTTGGCACACTTCGGCACTGAAATTATATGCTAAATTTTCTAAATGTGGTCCGGTTATCTTCGGTGGCATTTACGGGATATATTATTGGGTCTGATGGCGTCCGGGTGGATACCCAGAAGATAGAGGCCGTTAAGAATTGGCCTAGGCCTACGACGCCGACTGAGGTGCGTAGCTTTCTGGGGTTGGCCGGTTATTACAGGAGATTCGTAGAGAAATTTGCTTCGATTTTAGCGCCTTTGACAAGGCTGACTCAGAAGGGAGCTAAGTTTCAGTGGTCCGATGCTTGCGAGCGTAGCTTCTAGTTCCTGAAAGAGAAGCTGACTACAGCTCCGGTCCTGACTCTTCCCGAGGGTCCATATGGGTATGTGATTTATTGTGATGCCTCTGGTATTGGTTTGGGGTGTGTGTTGATGCGGCACGGGGAGGTGATAGCTTATGCTTCCGGCGGCTCGTAAAACATGAAAAAAATTATCCTACTCACGATTTGGAGCTGGCCGCGGTTATTCATGCCTTGAAGATGTGGAGACATTATTTATATGGGGTTCACATTGATATTTATACAGATCATAAGAGCCTCCAGTACATCTTTAAGCAGAAGGAGCTGAACTTGCGGCGACTGGAGGTGGTTAGAGTTTGCCGAAAGACTATGATGTTGATATTCTCTACCATCCGGGGAAAGCTAATGTTGTAGCAGATGCACTTAGTCGCAGGTCTATGGGTAGCCTAGCAGGCGTGCCATCAGAGAGTAAAGAAATGGTTCGCGACATTCATCAGTTGGCTAGTCTGGGAGTTCGTTTGGCAGATTCTGGAGATGTTGGGGTTTCTGTTCGAGGTATTGCTGAGTCCTCTATTACAGAAGATATAGTTTACATCAGTATGAGGATCCTATTCGGCACAGTATAGAGATGCAGCCCCGGCACAGGAGAAGACCCCGTTTGAGATTTCACCTGATGGAGTGTTATTTCACAGGGGCAGATTATGTGTACATTGACGTTGCGGGGTGGCGATTGGGTTATGGGTGAGGCACATTATGCCCGATATTCTGTTCACCCAGGGTCGACGAAGATGTACCACGATCTCAGATGCTTATATTGGTGGGATGGTATGAAAAGAGATATAGCAGAGTTCGTCGCTCAGTGTCCGAATTGCCAGCAGGTTAAGATTGAGCACCAGAAGCCCGGTGGGCTATTGCAGGAGATGGAGATACCGACGTGGAAGTGGGAGATCATTAATATGGATTTTATTACCGGCTTACCTCGCACTCCACGGAGGTATGATTCCATTTGGGTTATTGTTGATCGTCGACGAAATCAGCCCATTTTCTTCCGGTCCGACCACCTATTCATTTCCTCGAGGATTATGCCGGGCTTTATATTAAGGAGAGATTGTGCGACTTCATGGAGTTTCTATATCTATTATCTCCTAAAGAGGTGCCCGGTTCACGGCTAATTTCCGGAGATCGTTTCAAAAGCGGGATTGGGGACGCGTTGAGTCTCGGACAAAGATTCCATCCCCGACCGACGGACAGTGCCGAGCGCACTATTCGGACATTGGAAGATATGTTACGGGCTGTGTTATTGATTTCGAGGTAGGGGATGATCATTTGCCGCTTGTTGAATTTGCCTACGATAACTGTGCCTACCACTCCAATATTCGGATGGCACCGTACGAGGCGTTGTATGGCGAAAGTGTAGTCCTATCACCGATCGGTTGGTTTGATGTCAGGGACCGAGTTGATTGGCCTGCATGGTCCGGCCAGGCCGTGGATAAGGTGAAACTTATTCGAGAGAGATTATTGGTAGCCCAGAGTCGACAGAAATCATATGCAGATAATCGCCGTCGACCTTTGGAGTTTCAGATTAGCGATTGGGTCTTCCTGAAAGTGTCACCTATGAAAGGTGTTATGAGATTCGGTAAGAAAGGGAAGCTCAGTCCGAGATATATTGGACCTTACCAGATTGTTCGTAAAATAGGCAAGATTGCCTATGAGTTAGATCACCCTGACCTGGGAGCGGTACACCCGGTATTTCATGTTTCTATGCTTCGTAAATGTGTTGGTGACCCTTCGCAGTATTTCCTGTAGATGATATCTGTTACATCCGGCATTTTTGCATATTTGGAAAGTTTGGAATAATCTTTGCTTGTAAGAAATAAGGCCACATTTGGATCTTACTAGTATGAATATGTCGGCTATGGAAACATTGGTGCGGAATTATTGAGGAAGGTTAAGGGTAAAATCGGAATTTTGGAAATTAGTTTCATGAATTACAAAAACTTAGTCAACAATTGGGCTCAAAAAGGCAAAGGAAATAATAAGGAAAATTGAAGGCCCAACCGGCCAAGTGCAAGAGGAAAGGGGTCCAAGCCCATGAAATTATTTGAGTCATGTGATTAATTTATATAAGTGGATTAGTTTCAAGAAACTTCAAGAAATTAAAAGAAAAGAAGAGAAAAAGAAGAAGGAGCATTTCGGCTCCAAGAGAAAAAAGAAGAAGAAAGAAAAAAAAAAATTCTTGGAGCCTTGGTGCTTGATTCAAAAATCTTGTTCTTCTTGAATTCTTAACAAGCTCAAGACGCTCTCCGACGTGGTATAATTGGTTTGGCGAGAGAACCACGTTTGCGGCGAGTTGAAATT
>NW_026725428.1:0-118053 GCF_029784015.1 Lycium ferocissimum
GTGATCATTTATAGCTATGGTTTAGACAACCACCCGGATGTTGAAATGACTGAAAATGAGTATGAAGGTAACGGGGTTTGGTTGGTGGCAAAGTTAGTGGCGGAGGAAAAGAGGGGAGGAATTGATTAGGCCAATAATAGGATCAAAATTAAGAGCACTCACTTCACCGCCGAGGCGAGGAGGTGGTTAAACCTCATTTCTCGACGGGTTCGCCCTTCAGGCAACACTACCAATATTACTTACCCCCGGGCCCTCATAATTGCTTGCATACTTGATGACGTTTCGGTGAACGTGGGTCGGCAGGTGATTTTGGAATGGATGGATTTTCTGAGGAAGGCAGGGCCAAGCTTGATGTTTCCCTCTCTCATCACGTTCTTGTGCGAGAGAGCCAATGTTCCGAAGAGAGATAAAGATGCTTGGGTTAATTCAAACATCGATTTCAACCCGTTGAGGGTAAAGGGAAAGGGTTCAGTGGTACAAAGTAAGAAAAGGAAGCTCGATGAGGATGTCGGGGGCAGTATAGGCCAGATAGAGAGAGAGGATGAGGTTGGTGCTTCACAGACTCAGGGCCCCTTTGAGCAGTTGGAGTCCGGGATGGAGGTGATGAATGGTCTTTTGCTTGGGTTATCCTGGCCTTCAATGGAGGCCGGCTCGTCAAGTGCTACTACTGGTTGCTTCACCCCATACGAGGTGAGGGGGTACATGAAGACACAAACGGAGATAAAGACCTTGATGGACACTTTACAGAGCGTCTACACCACTATAGTTCAGGCCCATGGTAAGCTTCGGGCAGATTTCGACAAGGAGAAGAAGAGCAAATATAGGGACAAGCTGTTTGTCAAGATGTGGAAGGGCTTCAAGAGTATGATCAAGCTGATGAACCCGAAGGCGAAGCTTCCGATAGTGGCCAAGGACGACTCCGAGCATTACTCCTTCTTGAGCGAGTCCGAGGGTGGTGGTGGAGATGCTAGCTATTCCGATGATGAGACCAATGAAGCAACGAGCAAGAAAAAGGCATAGGGGTCCTTCCCCTTTCTCATGGTTTTTCCCTTGTAGGGCTTTTTATCTTTGAACAAAGGTTTTTGGTTTTTGGTGATGATCCTTGCAAAATTTTCTTTTTCTATTTTTCGTATTTTGTTTTGGTGGTTTTGACAAGGGTGGATTTCGCTCTTGTCGGGCTTGGTATTTTATCTGAATGCTATTTTGGAATGTTGTTTTCTTGAAATTGTTTGGACTTGGACAGGTTTTGGATAATAAGGCAGTGAGCTACTAGTTTTTAACCCTGCTACCTCTGCAACGGACGCAAGTTCTGCTATAGCGGGCACATCATCGCGAACAATGCTGCGCGGTAGCTGACGTAAGACGATTTGATGTCGCGCTATAGCAAACAGATTTCAGCTATGGCGGTACTGCTGTCATGAAGGCAAATGCGCTATGGCGTTAAGAAGAATTACCAGGAGTTTGCTGTAGCAGACACAAATTCGCTATGGAGAACTCGCTACGGCGGACAGGGTTTCTCTAGCGCGACGCCTCAAGGACAGGTCACCATCGCTACAGTGGTCCTTCCTTCGCCGGCGCAGGACCGCTGGCGCGAACTGCAGCCTGCTGTGGCGAGAACTCAAACCAGTGGCATTTTCTGATGCCCACAAGACTAGCACAACACTTGGAACTTGTCGAATCACCTTTCGCACACAAAAACAGACCACACAATCTTTACAACGACACTATCATTAGATACCAATTGGAATCAACTAGTACCAATTTAGACTTATCAAGATACCAATTGGAATCACCTAGATACCAATTGGGTACATCTTGGAGGTTGTTACTGTTCACTTTACACGGGCGCATAAAAGCTACTAAGAGGTTGTTGCTTCTCTAATTGGATTTTAGTTTTTTTAGAGTCGCCACCTAATTAATTGAGGAAAATTAGGAAAACCGGGTTAAAAGGGTTTATTCAAACCAGAGAAAAAAAATCCTTTTGGACCAAAGTTCGAGGTAAGGGTTCTGGTGATCCCATAGGGAAGGTTTTAAGCACCCTAGTGTTAAGGATCCGTAGAATACGATTGACCTACGAGCTTCAACGTGTGATTAATGTATTTATTTGCTTAAGTGTTTAAATCTCCAAAAAAATTCATCTTTTTATCATAAAACTCAAAATTTTGGCAAAAAGTCTCCTTATGAAAAGGGGGTTTTGGGTTTTGAAAATCCGTATAAGTGTTCAACTCACTTTATTGCCGGACTAAGACACCCTCGGGATTTCTCCCAAGTAGAGTCGCTACTATTTTAGTCCTAATAAAATGAGTTTAGTACTTACAGGTTTTATACATATATATAGAAAATATGGAGTATATCTCCTATTTTTGATAAGTATATATAGGAATTGGAAATTTTTTATTAAGTCCATTTTAGTTTATTGATGCTCAATAAGTCAACTTAATCAGCACCACAGCCATTTTATCTCGGAAATTTGTCCAACTATATCTCTTCTTGCCTTTATCCCTTTAACTTGGGCTTTTGGCCCCAAAATGTTTGAGATTCTTTTAAGTCCTTTTACAAGAATTACAAGTCCCAAATCAGTTTGTTTAAAAAAGCTTCATTTAAACTTGTGAAAAATCTGAGTTTTGTCTCAAGTTATCAGGCCAAATCCTTTTACACAGTTAAAACGTTTTTGAGTCCAAATTGTTCAAATCTTTTTGGAAGGGGCAAATCCATTTTTTAACTTAAGTAGGCCTGTGACCCAAACAATTTTGTTCCTTTTCCAGATTTCTTTTATCAAAGGCGTGAGGCCCAAATCACTTAAGTTTTTTTTATCCAAAATGCATTTAAGCTTAATTAACCTCATTATCGACTCCAGTTTTGCACTTTGAAGAGATTTATAATAAAAATAAGTTTACCAATTTCATGCCCATATTTAAAAAATAACCGAGTTTGAAAATCATTTGAGGCAACTTCCTAGCAACTATGCGTGTTTCCTATGTTCTAATCACATAAGGGTTTCAATATTTACAAGTGTATTCACATATACATACAAATTATATAAACATAATACGTGAAATTAAAGAAAGGTTAGGC
This sequence comes from Lycium ferocissimum, assembly GCF_029784015.1. Taxonomy (NCBI): domain Eukaryota; kingdom Viridiplantae; phylum Streptophyta; class Magnoliopsida; order Solanales; family Solanaceae; genus Lycium; species Lycium ferocissimum. Next base: position 3,076 of record NW_026725428.1, read on the forward strand.
TGGTGGGCCTACCTAAGCCCACCAGTTGCCTATTTTCACCCATAGGTGGGCCTTCAATGCAAATATCAGCTTTCCTTTCAAGTTCGAACTCGATCAAAGAAGTGAATTGGGCCTCAGGACTAACAAGATTTATGCAGAAACAAATGGCCCAAGTGGCCCGAGATGAAGTCCCATGCACACAAAGGGGAAGAGAAAAGAAATGGATTAGAGAGTATCTATGACTTGGCAAATTAATTATCAAGAACTTAATGAGGAACACAATCATATTATGTAGACATATATGCATACGTGTATACACTTAGCAAAATAGACGAGCAAGAATTGAGGGCCAAAATTCAGAATCATATACAAGCGAGGGCCCAATCAAGACAAACAGATAAAGGAATAGGCCTAAATTTTTACGACAATGCATACGAATCAAAGCACACATCAGTCTTAAACAATATACAAAGTATATATTCTGGTATACATCAGAGTGTATACATGCTATATACACCTTGTATATCTCAAGTACATTATCATGCAAACAACCCTAGTTGAGGCAAAGAACTAAAGTAATCATGAAGTATGGCCTGTTAAAGGAGAATAGAGGTAGATAGGATCCAAACATAGCATACTCATACCTTAGTCATACAATAGACTTCATACATAGACAAATGATAAAGCATTTTAGACAAGGCAGGCTTGTGTTCAAGACTAAATGATTAGTTCAACATGTTAACATTTTGACATGAACACATGGGTGAAACAGGATAAATATAACTCTTGTTAGGACATGCTAGTGAGGACAACACACTATTTCAAACTCCTATAACCTTTTACATTATTTTCTCTTAAACCAAAATGAGAGCGCTCCCTTAAATAAGACCAACTTCACATAAATAGAGCATATATTATCATGAAAAGGCCTTAAAACAAGCAGACAAACTGAACTTGATAGACACATGCACAGGCTGGCATAACTGATCATAAGGGCACACAACAACATACCTAGGTCAATATCAGGGAAAACATAGACACAAAAGAGGGAAAGAAAGCGCACAACTAGTCATTTTTTACATATAAATCACATTTCCACTTCAAGTGAGTTATGAAAACATCCCTAACAGGTGCAATACAGTTTATACCAAACACACATGAACAACGTAGACCTCCTAGACCATTACTAGTATGTTATAAGATATAGAAGGCTTCGGGTTATCATGAAAAAACAAATAGAGGATTCAAATGGGAGACCAAGGCATGTTAACTCTATGTTAAACCATTTAAAGCAGCTACCATGTTAACCCAGATAAATCACAGGTTTGAGCAATCATGTTCAAGTCTAACAAAAGCATTTTTCCAAATTCCTTTTACATGTAGACCTCAACCAACTAGCTTTAAACCTATTTCAGTATTTTCATCAAGTCTAAGCCTCCTATGAACTCTTAAGGGATTGAAAGAACATTTAAACATTTTGAGTAAAACAGGGACTAAATCTACTTTAAGCATGCTAATGGTAGTGTCATACAAGTAAAAGCACATGATTACTCAGAAACTATAGCAACAGGAATTTAGAAAACCAAATAGATATTTTCAGATTCAAACCCCCATATGCTCATTTGAACCTCATTTTTGAATCTTAAATGCAACTATGTAGTACATGTTAACACATAATAAAGACAATTAAAGCTAGTATGAGTATTAACAGATCCAGGATTAGACTAAATACAAGATAATCATGCTGAACATAGGTATACATTTGTCATTAAAGGGATTAACAGGCTTATAGGGTGATTTATACTAACAATTGAACATAAAAGACAGATCCTAACTAGCATTTCCAAACTGATTAAGCAAACCTAATATTCCATATTTTCCTTATACTTAAAAAGATACAACTCATATGTCCAGACTCACATGCTAACATTCAATACTAATTGACTCAAGCTTAACACATGATATCAACTTAACCATATAAGCAATTTAGACTATCATATCAACTAGAAAAAAAAAATCCGAATCAAACTTAACAATAGGCTTATGAACTAATTCATCATGATTAACACGCAAATATAAGCACTACTGATAACAACACAACAACAACTAAAACCAAATAAAGCAAATTACAACTAAAATGAACAAAAGGATAAAATGTTACCTTTTTTATGTGCAGCCTTTCTCGAGATTTAGACTTGAAGATCCTTCTTCTCCACTCCAACAGTCAGCCACACACTCAGAAAACAAGAAACAAAACTTTAAAAATTAAACTTATCAAAAAAATTAAAGGTCTTAAGCAAAATGCTAGAAACCCTAGGTATTTTCGATTTTTTTGAGTATGCAAGTGATATTTTCAGTTGCAAGGTGCCAAATGAAGTGATTTAGGGGTTCTATTTATAGACCCCCAAGAAATCTTAAAACCCTAGTTAGAACCGATGTGGAAGAAATCCAATTTTTTTTAGGATTGCTTCCTCACACAACATTCAAAGGCTGAGATTCAACCTTAAAAACTCATAAACCGTTGGATTCGACCCAACAATGGGTCAATCCTCCTGGTTTATCATGAACCAATAGGAATTCAGTATTCAAACCAAATGCAAACAAAAATAATTAAAGTTTTTCAGCCATATAACCGTTGCAATGCAGAAAAGTGAAGAAAATGGAGGGGTTTATACTGTGTTTGGGTTGAATTGTGGTGGTTTTGGTTGAAAAATGGCAGAGAAATAAATGCTCTTTCCATTTTCGACCATACTAGGTCCACAGGAGCATCGCAGGCCCGCAGATCTTGCCGTTTCCAACATAGTGATGCGATGAGAGAGAAAAAAAAAAGTGAAGGCGGCGCTAGGGTTTGAGACCCAAATCCTGGTCTTTCAAAAATGAATACTTGGGGTGCGTTTGTTTTGTAATAAATGATGTTTGGGCCAGGTCGGTCCATTAATGGACTGGGCCTGGCCGGCTTTAAAAGAATAGAGGGGGCAGTGTGTATATATATACACCTATATACATTATATACATGTATATTTGTGTATGTAGGCGTTTATACATAGGAAAGAGTTGACACAAAATTTAATAAATGGCCATATTTAAGTACGTCAATTAATTTAAACCTCTCAATTATGGCCTAACATAATTAATTGACCACTTAAACAAGACTAATAAACATGGACCATTACGTAGAAGACTTTAAATTTGCGAATATAACCTTAATTGACTTTAAACCATAGAATTGGTTATTTCAATTATGACCATAATTAACATAATCAAGCAATTAAAAGCTAATTTTGCACTAAATGACCTCAACTAAACTTAAACCATGAATTTGGCTATTTTAATTAGGGCCAGGGCTAGCTAATTAAGTCTAATTTTACAATATTGACCTTAATCAACTTTAGGCCATGCCAATTAGCTATTTCAATTAAGGCTAAACTTAACCAACAATTGATTATTCCAATTGTAGCCGCAGTTAGTCATATAATAAACAATTTATGGAATTAAACACAATTAATTATGATTAATTCTAAGAAATTGTACAAATGCACATTGAATGCGCGAAATTGAGAGTTTGAGGGGTAAAATGATTAATTCCTTTAATTAATCAGATTTCTTGGACTAGACGGAGTAGATTGCTTGCTAATTGATTTCTGAAAAGCAATCAAATAAATAATTGTTTTAAATTATTCCCTTAATTAAAATTAGCAAATACCTCATAATTATCACAAAATTATGTAAATTAATTTTCAAATGATTTATAGTATTATAGACACTATTTTTCCAAATGAAATGGCAAAAATATTAACTAAATAATCTTATAAAATCATTTTAACTTGTAGAAAATACATATTTCACTCTGTTTAATATCCAATGACTCTGGGTAATTAAAATAAATTATGCGAGGTCAAAAATTAGGTGTCAACAGAGGTGGCACGATAGGAAAGAAAGAAGGGAGGGTTCCTAAATCCCCTATAGCCTCTCGTGGATGGGTACGAACGACCACCCAAAATGTACACCATTTAAAAGACTCAACAATAAATCATTTTCCATTAATAAACCATAAATGCGGAATAAGAATATTTATACAACAATTTCCCAAAACCGGGTCTATACTAGTACAAGAGCTTCTAAGATAAGTCTAAAATGAGACAAATAAAATAAAGTACAACCCTTGTTTAGAATATAATAAACAGAGTCTTCGAGATAGCCACCGGCGAATCCTTAGAAGCAACTAAACCACAAATTCATCCTGCAACGAATCTACACCCCGAAAAGGGTGTAGCAAGAGTAGTATCAGTTAGGGGTGTACATCGATCGGGTTGGTTCAAATTTTTTAAACACCAAACCAAACCAATCGTGTCGGGTTTTTAAATTTATACACCAAACCAAATCAATAAAATTCGGGTTTTTCAACCTCGGGTTTTCTCGGGTTTTTCGGGTTTTTTTTTTCGGAATAGTCTTGATACAATACATATAAATTTTACTTCAAATATTTCTGTCCTAGTAAGATACAACTATATAATTAAGGTGTTTCTTAAGAAAATAACACAAAATGTGAGAAGAGTGATGACATTGTATTAAAATATTCAACAAAAACTAATAAAATCGGTTAAAATAAATATTGCTAATTAACTAGCCATAAAGAAAATGACCATAATCTAAAAATACTAAGTCATGCTAAAATAAGCATAGCTAATAAGTATTAATTACATGACAAAGAAAAAAAACTTAAGTTATGTATTTTCACTTTCTAAACTAATTATGCAAAACTAAAGAATAGATATCCAACATTATTGTCATTCCTAGTGGTAAATTGAATTTCTTTTGTTAGCGTTAGTGTTGAGCTGGTTTTGGTTTGAACTTTATTTGAGTTACAAATATCCATAGGATATAAAACTTATTGACATTCAAAATTCTAAGTTCAAGCTCGAATAATATGATAATAGATAAAAAAAACTACGAAAAAATAAAAGAAATATTTATAAATTCCATTACAAATAAATATTTTAAAAATTAAATACATGTAATATCGGGTTGGTTTGGTTCGGTTTGACTTTTTTTAGTTAAAACCAAACCAAACCAAACCAATTATGATCGGATTTTTTTTTCTCAACACCAAACCAAGTCAAACCAAACTATTAGTCGAGTTTTTTTCTCGGTTTATCGGTTTGGTGCGGTTTGTCGGTTTACTTTGTACACCCCTAGTATCAGTACAACACTCATATGGTAAGTATCATAGGCCGACTAAGATTAGTTCACGTATACACTCGTAGAATCAATCAAGATAAACTGGCAGGTACAATCGTCCACACATTCATAATTGCTAGCCTATGGTGACACCTTTACGAACACAACACAAAGCTTTCCTCTTATTAGTGAAAGAAACAAGAATTTAATCTACCACAATGCACACATTCATAATCACCTTAACCACTACACTTTCCCTCTCAAATACTGCCACCCATGTTAATAACGGAGATAGGTAGTTAGTCGTATAATAACCTATCATAACTAAGATGAAATTTCTAGACAGCGGTCTCCCAAGTCTCAATGAATGACAATCAGGAATCCCCATTCCAAGGCCGAACCGAAGTGGGGCCTCTAACCCATAATCCCGTCTGAATGATTAAAACAGATTTATAGAATAAGCAAGTAGACACAACAACAACAACAACAACAACAACCAATCAACAACAAATCACAGAAATAAGATGATATCCAATGCAATGCAACCAATGATAGGTAACTCCACCGTACACACATGCTAAGGGCATTGTTCGCACAATAGTTCGGATCACGAGCCACAACTAGGCCATTTCCTCACCCCCTGTCAAATATGCCATGTATATAGGTTTGTATACCACAATGAATCTTAAGATGTGTTTCACGCCAGAATCCGAAATGAAGCACCACTCCAATGTAAGCATCATCAATCAGTAATATCAATGCCAATGCAAGGACAAGTCACAATGCCATAGTCATAACAAGACTCCGATAAATCAATGCAACAATAGCATAAATCATACAAGCTATCTCAATCAACACGAGGAGTATATATATCAACCCCTTCCTCCCAAAGCACAATAAGTACAACTCATGGTTCAATACATAAAGTAACGGCGATGAGCCCACATAATCAGAAATCTTACCAACCTAAGTAATATCTAACCAAACTCCGTGTCCGAAGACCTAATCATGCTTTCTCCCATCATTTCTAATATATATACAATCTACTAATCAAAGTCTAACTGAAGTAAATCGTAACTTACCTCGAGGCCGAGCTGGTGCCATGAACATCCCTATGGTTTTCATCTTCCCATTTCCGAATTGAGAACCGTGACAGAAGGGTCTAAGAATATCAACGAGCCCGAGTAAGTAAGAGTCAAGGCTAAGGTGTTCATAGTAGACAAGATTATAGAAAATCTACACACCAATTTCGAGTCCACAAGGGTAAAATTAGAACCCTTTCCCAAACTAGGTTTTTCTAGGTTTCCAAGGACTAATAGTCTAGATTTGTTAACTAACCCACCCAAGTCTTATAAAACAGCCCTTCCCTTAAATCCCTCATTTCAAGAAATCAAGTCTTAACCCACTTTAAAAATATAGAAAGAATCAACTTTTGGGGTTATTTAATCAGCCTAGAGTAAGAATCTAGGTGATTCTTTTGAAAATGCCATGATTCCTAGTCAAGAAAACTCATTTCACCTTCCTAGTGTAATGACCCGTTTAGTCGTTATTACTTTTTTATTCTTTTAACCCTTTCCCGAGCTTATTTAGCTCACATTTGACCTGAGGGGACCATTGACACACTTCCCGAGCTCTTTGGATATGATTTGGGTGACTTTGTGAGAAATTTGGGCTTAAAGGGAAAAAGAGTTGACTCAAAGTTGACTTTTGGGTAAACGGACCTTTTTCGGGCATCCGTCAATTCTGAGAGGTCCAGATGATCTTTCAGAACTTGTGTGTACATTCGGTTCAGTTCCCAATGCACTCAGGTGCATTTTGCGACTTGTGTTGGGAAGTTAGTTTTGAGGTATCGGGGGTTGACTCATTCAATCAGAACTCCGTTGGAAATTTCGAGGCCACGAGTGTGTTCGTAGTGTATTTTTATGTATGCCTACATATATGGTTTGTGAACAGATGGTCTCGGGTGACAGTCAAAATTTCGGGTTGAGTTGATGAAACTTGGGGAATTCTGGTGTCTGGTGTCCCGCTTTAGCTGCACTAGGACCGTGGCAGCGGTACCGTATCAGCGATGGCCCTGCCACTGCAGCGTCTTTGTATGTTTTGGGCAAGATCGCAGAAGCGGTCTAATGACCGCGGAAGCGGAACCTCTAGAGCGGTAAAGGGACTACGGGAGCGGGTGACGGGCAGATAGATTCATTAAATGTGTATTAAAAGCCCTAAGTCTTTCATTCAATACTATTTCGACTTGAGAGCTTTTTGGGAGAATTCAAGGCTGTTCTTCATAGAAAATTATTGTGGTAAGTTCTTTCGCCTTCCTTTCCATTCCTTGTTCCATTAATCACCTTAGGAATCCATTAAGCATGCTAGTTTCCTTAAGAAATGATGGATTGAAAGAGGGTTTTGTGGGTTCTTCTTTCTAGGCTATTAAATCTTGAATTATTGATTGGGTTAGCTTCATTAAGCATGGAGTTGATGATTAGAAACTATTATTGCATGATTCCTTCCTAATTAGATGCTAATTTATGGAATTGGGAGTTAAGATTTATATGCAAATTTGGGGGTTTTGCCTAGAAATTCTAGCTTATAATTGGTGGGAGTTGATCACCTAGAACTTTAATTTCATATTGAGACCTATAGATTCCTTATTTCATCTTTCTAGTTCATAAACCCCATTCCATAGGTTGAGATTTGGGTCTTGAATAGAAGTAAGTGTTGAATGATGTTTCTTCTTGATTCTAATTTCATAATTCGAATATGATTAGATTTTCATTATCTCGAGGCTCAAAGGAAGGGCAAGACTAAGGTTTGACTATTGGAGGCTTTGTTGTTCAGCTTTCTAGGTAGGTAATGGTTTACCTTAGTGTGAGATTTCGATTAGAAAAGCGTATGTTTAGATTATATTGTCGAAGAATGCATGTAAACCTTCGAGTATGAATTTGGGTTGGATATTGTCTTAGGTTGGGCCTTGTTGTATGATTTGGGGGCTAGCCACCCCGATGCGTTGTTGACTTATCTTGATCTATTTATTTTTTGGCTCGTTGCCATATTGAGACATTGGGTACTGGTGATTAGTGATATATCATGATTATGATATTGCGGTACTTTACTTTGATTTGATATTGAGATGAGAATTGTGATTCTATTGTGGTTTATTGTGTAGCCTGATTTATTGATACTACTTGTATGCTCTGTGTGGTGCTGTTTGGGATTGAATTTGTTGTTGATATTACATTGCATCGTATTCATACTCATTTCCATGATACATTGATATTGCATTGTTATGGTACTGAGGATGGAAAGTGAGAAAGAAATACTGATTCATTGAAACACATTGTATATCGAGTCATCTCTGGGCTGTGTGCGGAATGACTAATATGAGGCGTATAGGTGGGAAGGAGTCATCTCTGGGCTTTGTGCGGAGTGACTGGTACATGGACTTCGCAGGTCCCCTATGGGTTGTGCTGCCGAGATGTGATGTTCCGTCGGTCGGAGTGCATGTGTACGGTGCATATGCATTGCATTCATCATTCATACATTATTGCATTGCATTGTACCTCTTGGTTTTCTGTGATATGGTTGTGATGTGATTGTGATATACTGGTTCGGAAAAGTTATACTGAGATTTGGCACAGTTGGGTTTAGATGCTATAACATAGTTGATGACTTGTTGAGATATGATTTTGATATACTGGTTCGGATTGGTTATACTGAGACTTGGCACAGTTGGGTTTAGATGCTATAACATATGTGATGACTTGTTGTGATGTGATTGTGATATCTTTGGTTCAGAATAGTCACACTGAGACTTGGTACAGTTGGATTTAGATGCTATAACATAGGTGATGACTTGTACCGTGGTTATGGATTCGTGTTGACTTGTACCTTGTTGTTTTACTTGTTTATCTTGCTTTGTTGTCCCTATATACGTTAGCTAGTCTTAGTCGGCCTATGATACCTACCAGTACTCTTTGTTTGTACTGACCTGCACTTGTTGCATTCTTTTATGAATGCAGAGTATCAGGTTGGATCTACTTCTACCCCTCGTGGCTGATTATCGAGGTTCTTTGCCGAGTCTATTCAGGGTGAGCATGAGGATGTTCTCTGCCCGAAGACTCTTTTTACTATTTATGTCTTATTTCAATTTCAAGACATCTTTTGAGATCTTATGTATTATTCAGACTTGCAGTATTTGGTAGATGCTCTTGTATGACCAGACTAAATACTAGGGTTGGATTCTCATTACTTCCGCATTTCTTTATATTATTATTGTGAGAGTTACGTTATTCTATCTTCTTCCGCTTTATTTATGTTTTATGATTATTGGGATAAGGGTTCGCCTACCGAGGTGAAAAAGGTAGGTGCCCGCTGTCACATCCCAATTCCGATAGGGCATGATGGGCACCCAACTCTTACTTAGAGCTGAGCAAACCCTCTGGCATTCACATAATAAAACTAGACATATAAAAAAATTTCGGAAATATAATAAAGTACTTTCCGTCAAACAATAGAAATTTGCGAACGATACTCAATTAATCAAAAATCGAATAAGTCAAACTGATATATCGGCCTACATGGTTGCTTTACTCAACGCATGACATCTCAACACACTAACCACAGGACACTGTCTGCAAAGTCTCTAAGAGTAATCACCTGAATCATATGACTCAGGACAGGGCCCCGACATACCCATACACACATATGATAACCATAATGACTCGGCACTGCTCTAGGAAGAAAATGAAGTTTGCCAATCCCAGCTGATAGCCAACCATCCTCACTAAATACTTTTACCTGCAAAACAATCTGGGACTGTGTGGCATGAAAACAGCGCCCCCAGGCAAAGGGACGTCAATACGAACAATGTACCGAGTATGTAAGCCATAAGAACATCAAGTACAGATGGATCATGAAAACCAGTCTCAATATTTGAATGCATATCCGTGGCTAACATCGAGAATATCCGTTTAGCTCTATCTGACTGAAACTGACTCTGTGGCGTATGATAGGCATAGGTTATAATATAACTGATAGTGTTGTGGAACGTACAGCCCAATTCATATATAATATAATAGTGCCGAGGAACGTGCGGCCCGATCCATATATAATATAATAGTGCTGAGGAATGTACGGCCCGATCCATATATATAATATAATAGTGCCGAGGAACGTACGACCCGATCCATATATATAATATAATAGTGCCGAGGAACGTACGGCCCGATCCATATATATAACATAATAGTGCCGAGGAACGTATGGCCCGATTCATATATATAATATAATAGTGCCGAGGAACGTACGGCCCGATCCATATATATAATATAATAGTGTCGAGGAACATACGGCCCGATCCATATATAATATAATATAATATATATAAATGCATGTAAGACACGGAAAAGGATACTCTGAACTCCTTTGGTGACATAAGAAGCTAGTATGATAAGTCTCTAGGAGTTATGGACATAAAACATAGGAGGCCAAGGACACAAATATCTCTACACTATCTAAGAATAGAATCTTTGGAACTCGCTTGCTCACTGTGTTCATTCATATGATAAAGATCATGCCAAAATGAAAGAAAGGGGTAGCCTTAACACACCTTTGTCGCTTACGCGCTTAAATCAACCTATGCTTCCAATACTGGCCAATCTACGATCAAGGTAAAGGAAACCGTAAACAATTCGCAAAGGGTTTGTACAATATTTCTTTAGGTTCGTAACCAACTCCCATAAATTCGAGTAGCATTTCCCCTATGTTACCTACTCCAATCCAACTTTAAACAACTCCCAATCAACAGTAACAACATCAACAAAAATGGTACATACAAGTTGCTATACCAAACCAAGTAAGAATTATGCCACATTCCCTTTTCAACTAATTCAAGAACATGAAATCTCTTCCCTTGAGTTTTAGTGCAAGTCTATATAGACAAATCTTCCATCAGTTCTCTTTATAAACACATAGACATATATAGCAACATCAAGAACGTCTTATTCATGCTATTTACCATAATTTCCATCCATAACAACATCTACATAACCCACAAAACAGTCCAACAAACAGCCCATGAGCCAACAACAACATCAAATACGATTTACGGTATAATTTTCGTATTTTTCGTCCCACGATTTAGATATGACTTCAATGAATTTAAATATACTTAGAAGAGGATAATTTTTTACCTTATATGCCAAGAAATACTCTTCTTCCACATTACTTCACCTTGAAGAAATTCCAAATTCAACAACACGACAAAACGAAACAACGAGATCAAAGCGACAAGCGACCGTAACAAAATTCCATAACGTTGCTGCTCTTAATAAAGTCTTGTTCCTCTTGTCAACAATAGACATGTTGCTGCTCACAGAGCAAATAATATTCCAGCAACAATTGTATTAAGACTTTGCAAACTTTCTCCAAATGAATTCCTCTAATTGAAAACGTGAATGAGACCTAACTTTCACCATTTCAATAAATATCTATATTGCTGCCACCTCAACCTTATATAAATGCTTATTCACTTTGTGCGATCTGCCAAAGAGCCTCGTGGAAACATTACTACTAACATAACACTTATCCCTTCATCCACTAATACCAAAATAAATTCCTTATCATTCCATTTTATTCCAATATTAAACCAACTATCCACATAATTAATTCCTTGGTCCCAATTTACTTAAATAGTAATTATTTTCAATACACTTCATATACTTATTATCATAATCATGTGGTAGAACTCTAGTCCATAGCCTCTTTATACCTACACAATATTATTCCCAATCACCGTCGTCACATTTGTTAAGGCCTAAATTATTTTTGGACTTCATTCCTCATATATACCAAGTTCTTGGTTTCATGCTTTAATATGACTAAATCCTCCGGCTCGGGTAAATTTGCTCGTGTTGGACGGTTCACTTTCCTAGTCCAAAAATACGGAATATTATAGCTTGGACCGTATTTCATTCAAATAAATTTCGAGCCTTGACGAAAACTTATTTTCTTTGATTCATTTAATTTCTAATCCTTACGATACATATATTCCATCACTCTAACCACCTATAAGCTTTGGGGGATAATCTTATTTCCGTTACTAATGTCATTTAACTCGCACGCTTTTCAATGTATGAAAACACGGGATGTAACACCCACACTACTTAGTGAAAATCGGCCATGACACTTAGGGTGTGAACAAATAGAAGGGGTCCATTTTTATTAATCCTTATAGGCAAAGCTTAGTAAATAAAGTAATAGATTTAAGTGAGATGGAATAAAAGGGGGTATAAGGGTTACCATTCCCAAGCCTCCCAGCGTTTTCCTCTGAAAATGCCCCAAATGGCGACCTAGATGAAAGGTTGGTGGAAAAATAAGGTCCAATCCCGAAATGAGGTTTAAATACTAGGTCTGGCCAGCGTTGGCCACTGTAGCGGGCTACTGGTCCGCGGTAGCGATACCGCTGTGCCAAGAATGTGTCGCGGTAGCGGACTTTTAGGGAATAGACCCGTCCGCTGTAGTGGAAGTGATGTCCGCTGCGATGGAACCTCCAGGATCCGACTAGCTCGGTATGGCGAGCCTATCACCGCAAGGGCGGACCCGCTACGGCGGTCCTCCAACCCGCTGTAGTGATGCTGCGATACCAGTGACCCCACACAATTTTAAACTCTTACCAACTCAACTGCTGGTCAAATTAAACAAAAAAAAAGTCCTCCGTGCAACTAATCGTACAACTGAAAGAATTGGCTTTTAGACGGACATTGCGAAAAGTTTGGTAACGGCCAAACGGGTCGTTACATCATATACCAATTAAATAGCAGTTCGTCCTCGAATGGCATGGGGCGGTAAAGGGACTAACAGAGCTGTCACATCACATGATAAAAGATAATTAGGGTCCACACCCACATCTCATACCATAAATTGTCGATCATGGTCCTTATTCACAACTTGAATCTTGTTTGCATTAGAATTGGGACCATTCCTTGCGGAAATCATTTTACATTACACTACATGGGGGGAACTTCAAATAGTCTATCTGAATAAGATAAATGGCGAGATACCAAATGTTAATAACCCACTAAGCTCATTAAGGTCACATACCCACCCAGGAAAAGGACTCGAATTGCGTACCAAGGATATAATAATTACAGCTAAAATGGCGATACCCGTAGACGCAGAAAACTGAATGCTGTAGCGGTATCTAAAATTATTCACGAGCCGTCGCAGCGGCTGGCTTAACCACTATAACGGTACTCTTTGGAGCGATTTACTTTTGCCGTAGCGGAGGCCTACCAGTCAGAACAAATAGGGGAGGGTGATTTTTCACCTTCCCACTTCTATTCCTCCCCCCCCCCCCCCCCCCCCACACTACCGAACACTCTTCCCATTCCCCAACAATTTAACCTTCCAACTTTCTCTTTAGTACAAAACATCCCCCCCCCCTTTCCCCTATTTAAAACTCTCACCCAAAATCTCACTGTACAACCTCACACTCAAAAGGGGAAAAAGGCAAAATCTCGGCTAGGAAAAGGGTCAAAAATTCTTGGAGCAATCTTCAACAATCAGCTAAATTAAGGTACGAATCACTTCCTACAACTCTGGAATGCTATTAGGAACCTTTAATTTGAACTTTCCATGCCCAAATATCGAAAAAGTGCAAGAAAAATTGGAACTCTCTGAACAGGGGTTTCGGTTTGTTTGGGGAGGGAGAAATCAGAAATTTCTTAAGTTGTTTAACATCTACAAAGTTTTAAAACAGCGTAATGCCTTAGACTAGCTCAAAATTTGAAGGTAAAAGACCTTGTTAAGGTGACCGGTTGTTCTTGGTAGTTGGTTTAAATATTTTGCAAAATTAAGGGTCGTTGTTATTTTGAAATGGTTCCCTAAAGGTTGTAGACGACATGCATGCTAGAATATTAATCGATCCTCCACATAGAATGCTAAAATTGGCCCAAAACTTTGAGAAACATTTTTGAAAAACGTAGGGTTTTTCGCTGGGGACGACGGGTCCGCTGTCGCGGAATCACTTCCGCTGGCACGAATCCGCCGTATCGCTCTCGATTGCACTGGCACAGATATGGGGAAAAGGGAATTCCTCGCGGTTCAAAGGTTGGCTCTCCATAATGAGTGCGCTCCCGCGGGTTCGGCTTCGCTACAATGGGCCTTGTCCGCCTTGGCAGATACATTCCTGCTACCGCGATCTCGCTACGACGGTGGCACTACCGCTGCAGCGAAGACTGCACAAAGTGGCTAAAAATAGTAACCTTGCAACATCACATACGGGGTTATTTCCTCTGGTTTCCTTGGTCTATAAAACATCTGATTATTGGCTGACTTGGTGCAGTATCAAAACTAATATAATCTCTTGTTGTAGGTAAGCAACTTTCGACATCATGGCCCAAGACGAAGGAGGTAACACATCCCATAACCACAACGAAGGAGCTCCAACCTACAACCGATTTTTGACTCCACTAAGTCATCGGTGTTATTTGGAACAAATGAGCAAGGTGTTACTATTGGAACGTGGCTTCAATATGGACAAGGTGGAGCGACACGCTCCGGAGTTCTACAATCTCTTACATGCCATCAAGTGGAATCGTCTTAGTAAGGACCCCGGCATGTGTAATGAGACTTGGATTAGGGAATTTTATGCCATGCTCAACACCGTGGATTGGTCTTCTCCGGACTCGAATATCCCAATTCGAGGGGTGAAGGTGAGAATAGGAGTCGAGGTGATCAATGATATCTATGGTTTAGACAACCAACCGGATGATGAAATAGTCAAAAAGGACAACGAGGTAACGGTGCTTGGCTGGTGGCCAAGTTAATGGCGAAGCAAAAGAGGGGAGGAATTGATTGGGCCAGCAATAGGACCGGAATTAAGAGCACTCACTTCACCACCGATGCAAGGAGGTTGTTAAACCTCACTTCTCAACGGTTTAGCCCTTCGGGCAATACTACTGATGTTACTTACCCCTGGGCCCCCATAATTGCTTGCATACTTGATGACGTTCCGGTGAACGTAGGTCAGCAGGTGATTTTGGGATGGAGGGATTTTTTTAGGAAGGCGGGGCCAAGCTTGATGTTTCCCTCTCTCATTACGTTTTTGTGCGAGAGAGCCAATGTTCTGAAGAGAGATAAGGATGCTTGGGTTAATTCTGACATCAATTTCAACCCGTTGAGGGTAAAGGGAAATGGTTCGGTGGTCTAAAGTAAGAAGAAAAAGCTCGACAAGGATGTTGGGGGCAGTGTAGGCCAGATAGAAGAAGGGGACAAGGCTGGCGCTTCACAGACTCAAGGCCCCTTTGAACGGTTTGAGTCCGGGATGGAGGTGATGAAGGACATTTTGCTTGGGTTATCCCGGCCTTCCAGGGAGGCTGGCTCATCAAGTGTTACTACTGGTTGCTTCACCCCAGACGAGGTGAGGGGGTGCATGAAGACACAAACGGAGATAAAGACCTCGGTGGACACTTTACAGAGCGTCTATACCACTATGGCTCAGGCCCATGGCGAGCTTCGGGTAGATTTAGACAATGTGAAGAAAAAGAGCAAATCTAGGGACAAGCTGTTTGTCAAGATGTGGAAAGGTTTCAAGAGTTTGATCAAGCTAATGAACCCAAAGGCGAAGCTTCCAATTGTGGCCAAGGACTACTCTGAGCATTACTCCTTCTTGAGCGAGTTTGAGGGTGGTGGTGGAGATGCTAGCAGTTCTGATGATGAGACCAATGAAGCAATGCGCAAGAAAAAGGCGTAGGGGTCCTTGTTCCTTCTCAAGGTTTTTTCCCTTGTAGGGCTTTTTATCTTTGAACAATGGTTTTTAGTTTTTGGTGACGATCCCTGAACAATTTTCTTTTTCTTTTTTCCGTATTTAGTTTTGGTGGTTTTGACAATGGTGGATTTAGCCCTTGTCGGGCTTGGTATTTTATCTCAATGCTGTTTTGGAATGTTGTTTTCTTGAAATTGTTTGGACTTGGACAGGTTTTGGAGAATAAGGCAGTGAGCTATTGGTTTTTGACACTGCTACCGCAACAGCGAACGCAAGTTTCACTGTAGTGGGCATGCCATAGCGAACAATGCTGCGTGGTAGCGGATGTAAGACAATTTGATGTCGCGCTGTAGCAGACAGATTTTCGGTATGGCGGTACCACTGTCACGAAGGCAAATGCGCTATGGCATTAAGAAAGATTACCAGGAGTCCGCTATAGTGGACACAAATCCGCTATGGCGAACTCGCTACAATGGACAGGGTTTTGCTAGCGCGACGTACCAAGGACAGGTCACCATCGCCACAGCGGTCCTTCCTTCTTGGGCAAGATACCAATTTAGACTTATCAAGATACCAATTGTAATCATCTAGATACCAATTGGGAACATCTGGGAGGTCAAATTGACCGAGGCGACACGATAGGAAAGAAAGAAGTGAAGTTTCCCAAATGCCCTATAGCCTCTCGTGGATGGGTACGGATGTCCACGCACCATTACACGAGACTCTACTAGACATTTCTGTTGTACTTGTGAGACCGGTAACCTAGCACTCTGATACCAACTTGTCACGACCCAAATCGGGCTCATGCAGGTACCTATTTAATACCACCTAGTATGCGAACCCTTTACCTAAAATATACACCATTTAAAAGACTCAACAATAAATCATTTTCCATTAATAAACCATAAATGCGGAATAAGAATATTTATACAATCATTTCCCAAAATCGGGTCTAGACTAGTACAAAAGCTGCTAAGATAAGACTAAAATGAGACAAAAAAAAAATAAAGTACAACCCCTGTTTGGAATATAATAAACAGAGTCTTCGAGATATCCACCGGTGAATCCTCAGAAGCAACTAAACCGCAAATTCATCCTGCAAAAAATCTGCACCCCGAAAAGGGTGTAGCAAGAGTAGTATCAGTACAACACTCGTACTGGTAAGTATCATAGGCCGACTAATATTAGTTCACATATACACTCTTAGAATAAATCAAGATAAACAGGCAGGTACAATCGTCCACACATTCATAATTGCAAGCCTATGGCGACACCTCTACGCACACAACACAAAGCTTTCCTCTTACTAGTGAAAGAAACAAGAATTTAATCTACCACAATGCACATATTCATAATAACCTTAACCACTACACTTTCCCTCTCAAATACTGCCACCCAGTTGTAATAACGGAGATAGGCAGCTAGTCGTATAATAACCTATCATAACTAAGATGAAATTTCTAGACAGCGGTCTCCCAAGTCTCAATGAATGACAATCAGGAATCCCCACTTCAAGGCCAAACCGAAGTGGGGCCTCAAACCCATAATCCCGTCCGAACGATTAAAACAGATTTATAGAACAAGCAAGTAGACACAACAACAACAACAACAACCAATAAACAACAAATCACAGAAATAAGATGATATTTGTTGCAATGTAACCAATTATAGGTAACTCCACCGTACACACATGCTAAGGGAATTTGTTTGCACAATATTCATGACCCGCGGGGGACCCATGTTGTCTATCTACGACTCGCTCCGAAACTGACCTTGGATCACGAGCCACAACTAGGCCACATCCTCACCCCCTGTCAAATGTGCCTTATATATATATTTGTATACCATAATAAATCTCAAGATGTGTTTCAAGCTAAAATCCGAAATGAAGCACCACTCTAATATAAACATCATCAATCAGTAATATTAATGCCAATGTAAGTACAAGTCACAGTGCCATATGATACAGGTTGTGCGTCCACCAAACAGACCAGGTCGTGTACCAGTTCCCTTATGCAATGCAATACGAGAATCAACACAAGATTTTTACGTGAAAAACTCCTTGCTCAAGGGATTAAAAACCACTACCTACCCCTGTAGGATTTTAACTCCACTAACCGAGCAACTGAGGTTACAACTCTATCGTAAACTAGGAATTAACTCCGATAATCCCTCACCCTTACAATAACGCTTATGCAACCCTCACCCTTGACTACCCCTAGCCAAGTACACTAATACACCTAGACTTACCCCAGCCTAGTGTACCTGTCACAACCCGACTAGGGCCATGACAGGTACCCGGGGCTAATCACCGAGCACCACTCATTCTATTACTCATCCTGCATTCATTCATATTTCTCATGCTCATAATCATAGGAAACTATTTTCATTCGAAACATATTCACTTTATATACATGATCCCTTCGGCTATCAAAATAATATATATATATATATATATATATATATATATATATATATATATATATATACAATGAGAAACTTGTGAGACCATACTACCCACAACTACGCATCTACGAGCCTCTACTAGAGTGCTAGACATAGGGACGGGACAGGACCCCGTCATGCCCAAAACATACATATACATATATACCAAAAGAATAATCAATGGCACCTCCGAAAAAAATGGAGTGCTCTCAGATCAGCTAATAGCTCCTACGAGTCTGGATCGCCTCCCTGTCTACCTGTGGGCATGAACACAGCGTCCAAAGAAAACGGACGTCGCACGGAACATTGTACTGAGTATGTAAGGCATCAACAATAATAATACATCAATGAAATAGGGAAGCATCAAATGAGGAGCAATCTGTAACTGACTGTGAATCATAAAAGAAATAATGCATGCTGGCTTACTTTCATAATCATCATCATATCATGTATGCATATATGTATAAGTTGCCCGACCATATAGGTACGGTGTGATAATCATTAGCATTAGCCTGCGTCCAGGCCTCCCGCGTCCGGGGTACCATCTCATGCCGCCCACTAGTGGTGTCTGCCCATGCCATCTAGACATGGTGTATACGCTGCCCGCCTTAGCCGTGTCTGCCCGGCCATATAGGCGCGGAGTAATATTATCATCATATACTCATCATAATGTACTCATCATACTATACTCATCATAATATACTCATCATAATGCATGCATGGAAACTCAAGGACAACTATACTTTATCGGGGTGACATAAGGTCGTGAACCCCCGATTTCATTATGGAGCATTTATGAGCATTCTGCCTCACCTTGAATGAATTAGCATATAAGGTGAGTGTATACAATAAACAACATCAAGGGATTTTGGATAGCATCATTAGCTTTATAGGAACATCATATCATGGACTCTAGAATCTTTAAACTTAAGCTCATCATCATCATTATCGTACTCATAATGTATCTCTTATCTCATATAGCTATTCATAATCATAGACTCTTAGTTATCCGGAATGTAGAAAGTTCTTGAAGAAGGAGGAAAATCATGCCATAAGATTCATGCCTTAGAAAGAAAGGACTAGCCTCACATACCTTTATCGTTTAACTAATCTATCGCTTGCTCGTCCTCCTTTAATGCCCACATTTATACCTTCAAGAGAATTCGTATCGACATTAGCTACACAATTATAAGAACGTGCTTACTAAAGCTAGAGAAAATCGGACAGCATTTTCTTTGTTTATACAACTTCCTCCATATTCCATATCAACTCCAAACATTCACAACAACACTCACAATATCATAAGCAACAATCATCATTCGTTTACATTATCCACATTTTACAATTTCGCTTCAATTCTCCATAATCATGATCAAAGTTCATTATCGCGTTTCTCACATATAATGCTTATCCCATGTTCTAAATGTCATTCATAACATATTTATAATCACAAAATATCAATATCCACAATTCAATCCAAGCTTCTATTCAAAAATGACACTATTCTTGCATTCATGACCCATTTCCTATTTCCTTCTACAATCCAAGTGTTTCAACTTCTCAACACCTTAAACAACATGAAAATACCATGAAACTTACCTTAGATATTGTAGGAACAAGCCTTGAGTGGCAATACTCTTCTTGCACTAAAACCCTAATTCACTTCCAATGGGATTTCTTGACTTAGATGAACTTTAATGGGTTTCACACTCTTGATTTTGTTGGTTTGATGAAGTTGATCATCAATTTCCTTTGGATTTTTGTGGATGAAGAGTGGAGAATATTCTAGAGGTTTCTTGGCTTATGGAGTGAAAATGAAATGAAACAAAATGAGAGAGGGGTCCTTATATCAACGTTTAAGTTCTGTCCCGAAATCGAACATACGGACCAACATACGGTCCGTATATTTTATACTGACCGTATGTCTGGACCGTATGTTTGGTCCAGTGAAGACCCTTATCCTGGTCAGAACATATGGTTGGACATACGGTCCGTATGTTTTATACGGCCAGTATGTCTGGCCGTATAATGCCCAGCTATCCGAAACTTGTTCTCGTCGACTCGTTTGATCTCCGATCCTTATGGAACCTTCTTAACACTTGTTTAACACCTCAATACCAATCTAAGGGATGTTATCACTCTTCTCCAAAGCATCATTAAGCCATCATTAACTTGATACTCGTAATTCTTGCCCGACACACAACATGTAACTTGATTTCCTTAACAACTTTCTTCCCTTACCTTAAATGTCTTTGGAATCTCGATTAAGGTCATCAAATTCTATTTCTTACTTATCAAAATATCATATACGTCGTGCCCTTCGTTGTCCTATTCATTGTACGTTAACCGGAAATTTTCCGAGGTGTAACAGTATCACTCAAAGCCACCCTTTGAGAATCCACCGCAGTGACTAACTCAAGCCACATACTAATACAACTAAGCTTACTCTAGCCTAGTGTACCACTCAAGAGCTTGTGGAAGCAACCTTGAGAATTTAGGATACCTATAAATAACTTATTTTTATAGAAGAGTAGGTTTACAGTTTAAGCATAAACGAACAAAGACTCAACAACCTAAGGACCCAAAACATCTTCAATTCTGGACCTGGTCCTTTGCGTTGTTGTGGCTTTGTTCTTGAGGAACACCTTGAAAGGTAGAGACTTGCACTTTGGATGGAGCAATTTTTGGATTGTGCAAGAATAAGTCTTCTCTTGGAAGATGATGTCTTTATATGCACGGAGAGAGAGAGAGAGAGAGAGTAGAGATGACCACTCATGAAATCTGGATCGTTAATCAAACGGTCTTGATGAGGTACAGCTGTATAGCTGCATTGTACTTTTTAGCCGCTCACTTTACAGTTGTGGATTTGGACTTTCAACTTTAGTGACCAGAACCTTTATCAAGAGGAACCTGGTTCCTCATCTATTCTTCAAACACGTTGTAAGTCTTGGATACCCGTCGTAGCTCTCTGTTGCATTGTTATCGAGCAGTCAGAGACTCCGATCCCATCTGGTCCTTCTGAATCAACATATCTGGTCTCTTATATATGAGCAATTCCTGCAGGCATCTGATCATTCAAGGAGCATGTTAGACAAGCAGCATATGAGGTATCATAAGGTTAACTAAGTTCAGACAGATGAACCTGATTGTATCTGGTTCCTTAGGGTTTGTCATGTCATCAAAACATATCATTTCTTATTAATTTTACCCTTTTTGATGATGACAAAGAGACATCCTTTGTATCCCCCCTAAGGACCAAATCCCTTACCCAGATACCTCATTTATTCCCCCTGAGACTCAGACCTCATAGTGTTCTATTTCTTTGAGTAAGGTTTGTCAAATCATCAAAACATTTCATCACATATCAATTTCCCCCTTTTTGATGATGATAAACTCATAGATAAAGTTCCCCCTGAGAACGCATTCTCACTTGTTTCCCCTACGGATCAATCCTTCACTTGCCTAGCTTACAGTCCTCTTTCCCTTTTTCACGGTTCCCCTTATCGTTCGCATGTGTGTCCCGTACATGACTGACTGTTTGGTGAGATTTATGGAGAGGCCATATTGAGGACCGAATTTTTTGCTCTCTCTGGTTTCACCAGGTTTGACGATCATCAAAACATACATATAGTTAGTTTCTCCCTTTTTGATGATAACAAACTGTCTCTCTCACATCATTCTTCCTCTCTTTCCCACCCCTTTGTTTTCTTCCCCCTTTTGGCATCATTGAAAAGAGTAATAAAAGTAGCATAAGCCAAAAAAAAGTTCAGTAGCATTAACTCATGGCCACTAGGGCAACACAACATAAGCAAGAATAGTAACAACAAGTATTAAGATCATTGCACAAATCAGAGTAATTGCCCAGATTAGATTAAGCATATCAAAAACATAGTAGTCTTAGTCAGTACAAAATATGATGCTTAAACTGCCAAGAGTGCCATATTCACTAAGTGAGGGAATACAAAGGTTCAGATATTCAGGGGGACTAGGATGGGCTCAAGAACTAAGGATTAGTGGGTCTAGAAAAAGATGTTCAGTCTTTAGCTAAGAGTCAACTTCCTTTGCAGCACCACTGAGACCTGGTCCCTTTTCCTTCTGGAGCATTTCATTTCTCCATGAATTCATGGAGATCGAATGTGTGCACCTTGCATATGTAGCATAGCCAGTTTGTAGCTGCACCGGATCCATTCTTATCAACCAGTACATGGTAATGAGCTGGACAGCTAGTACCTCAAATTTTAGCGTGGCTATACCAGTAAAGATTAGGCTCTATAAAGTGGCACATCTTGGTATCTATCACAGTATGTAGCAAGCTGTTTCCATCCTTGTCTGTCATGTTAGGATCGTTGTGATTCGCAGGGAGCAGATGTGTATGATGTCTCTTCTGCACTACCATAATGATTACTCATAACAGATAGCTTTCTTCCAATGGATTGCATGCCTTGCAGATTTCATCCATTTCTTCCCTAATAGTTCCTTCCCCTTCATTCGTTTTGTCATCAGATCCTTCTCAGTTCCTTCATCGCTTTCTTTTCCCTTCAAGGCCTCTTCAAGCCCCTTAACAATTTCAGTTCCACTTTTCACGATATTAGATCTATTTCGCTCCCCCTCATTTAGAGTGATAGAGGAGAAGGTCTACACAGGGCTCATAGCGTCCTTTATATGTTCTAGAATAATCGATGGAAGTGGGACTTACTAAAGTCAGACTATCTTTGGGATCTGGTAGTGATATGGTGGCGTTTAGATTCTGTCAAGTGAGGAAGGATGATTCAAATTTCAGATATGGTAATTTTTTTTTTTTGCCGGATCTGAAGAGGAATGTTTTTCTTTTGAGGTACGAAGAGGTTCAGGATGGATAGGCATTTAAAGGGCTCAAATCGAAATAGGTAGCGGAAGAGTCTTAATGACATGGCATTCTAGATAGTTCTAGACATATTAAGCACTGAAGAGACTACTAACCTGAGTCATGGACACCAGGTCCCTTGACAATTTTGAAGACGAGGCAAGAGCTTTGAGATGTGCAATGTAACTTATGCTTACATTGTCCTGACCCTGCCATGTGTGTGTACCTGGAACGGTACAAGAGTGAGTTAGATGATTCCAAAAAACACCTTTTAACCTTGTACCTTTCCTCTAAATTATAGCTAAGCCTGAAGAAGTTTGAGGAAGGGCAACAAATGGAGCTCGATCAAACCCATCTCCTATAGATTGGTCCTTACTTAGTGCCTTGGTGAAGATGTCTGCTACCTGGTCCTCTGTCTTGCAGAATCAGCTTTCAGCAAGTAGAGTGATAGAGGACTGAGGTTCCGCTATGCCTTCTAGAGATTCTGCTACTCTTTCTGTTATTGCAGGGACCAGGTTCCTCTGTGCCACATTTTAAGTTCATGGGAGGATGTCTTACCAATTTTTTTGCCATAACCAAGAATGTGACCTTTCTTGCCATTTCCACAAGACACACTTCCTCCTTGGTAGGCCTTGAGTGAGAGGAAATCATCCGCTCTTTCAGTTATATGCCTTGAGCAGTCACTATCTAAGTAAACATTATTCAAGTAATTTTTGACTCCCTCCTCTCACTTCAGCCTTCTTCCTTTTCCTGAAACTGGGTCGGTCAACTCTTGGCTTCTTCTCAATCTTTTGACCAGTCCCAGATTCACCCCCGCAACTTTTCACAGGAACATTAGGTTCATCTGATGTCTCACTGCTTAGATCCTCAGCTATGAAAAGCTATGCCTTCTCCCTTTTCACCATCCATGATATTTTCTGTTGGATCTTACTGGTCTTCTGATAGATTTTTCTTTCTCTACGCTTGGTGAACTAGCTATGATGAAGATCCTCTCTAGGTGTTAACCTTTTAGAAAGAACTCACTCTGATACCAATTGATGCAGGTTGTGCATCCACCAAGTAGTATATGAGGGACCTGGTCGTGTACCAGTTCCCTTATGCAATGCAGTACAAGAATCACCACAAGATTTTTATGTGAAAAACTCCTTACTCAAGGGATTAAAAACCACGACCTATCCCTGTAGGATTTCAACTCCACTAACCAAGCAACTCAGGTTACAACTCTATCGTAAGCTAGGAATTAACTCTCATAATCCCTCACCCTTACAATAACGCTTATCCAACCCTCACCTTTGACTACCCCTAGCCAAGCACACAAATACACCTAGACTTACCCCAGCCTAGTGTACCACTCAAATGCACCCTTTGAGAATTCACCACAGTGACTAACTCTAGCCACATACTAATACAACTAAGCTAACTCTAGCCTAGTATACCACTCAAGAGCTTGTGGAACCAACCTTGAGAATTTAGGACACCTACAAACAACTTCTTTTTATGGAAGAGTAGGTTTACAGTTTAAGCACAAAAGAACAAAGACTCAACAACCTACGGACCTAAAACATCTTCAGTTTTGGACATGGTCCTTCAGATTGCTATGGCTCTGTTCTTGAGGAACACCTTAAAAGGTGGAGACTTGTACTTTGGATGGAACAATTTTTGGATTGTGCAAAAATAAGTCTTCTCTTGGAAGATAATATCTTTATATACACGGAGAGAGAGAGAGTAGAGATGACCACTCATGAAATCTGGACCGTTAATCAATCGGCCTTGATAAGGTACTGCTGTACAGCCGCATTGTACTTTTCAGTCGCTCACTTTAAAGCTATGGATTTGGACTTTCAGCTTCAGTGACCAGAACCTTTATCTGGAGGAACTTGGGTCCTTATCTGTTTTTCGAACATGTTGTAAGTACTGGATACACTGTCAGTAGCTCTACAGCTGTGTTGTTGGCTGAGCAGGCTGGAGACCTGATCCCATCTGGTCCTTCTTAATCAACATATATATCTGGTCTCTCATATATGAGCAATTCCTGCAAGCATCTGATCCTTCAAGGAGCATGTTAAACAAGCAGCATATGAGATATCATAATGTTAACTAAGTTCAGACAGATGAACCTGATTGTATCTGGTTCCTTAGGGTTTGTCATGTCATCAAAACATATCATTTCTTATCAATTTCCCCCTTTTTGATGATGACAAAGCGATAGCCTTTGTATTCCCCCTAAGGACCAGATTCCTTACCCAGATACCTCATTTATTCCCCCTGAGACTCAGACCTCGTAGTATTCTAGTTCTTTGAGTAAGGTTTGTCAAATCATCAAACCATGTCATGACATATCACCATAGTCATAACAAGACTCCGATAAATCAACTCGATAGTAGCATAAATCATACAAGCTATCTCAATCAACACGAAGAGTATATATATCAACCCCTTCCTCCCAAAACACAATAAGTACAACTCAAGGTTCAACACATAAAGTAACGGCGACGAACCCACATAATCAGAAATCATACCAACCTAAGTAATATCCAACCAGACTCCGTGTCCAAAGACCTAATCATTCTTTCTCCCATCAATTCTACTACATAGACAATCTACTAATCAAAGTCTAACTCAAGTAAATCGTAACATACCTCGAGGCCAAGGAGGTGCCACGAACATCCCTATGGTTTTCATCTTCCCGTTTTCGAACTGAGAACCATGACGAAAGGGTCTAGGAATATCAACGAGCCCAAGTAAGCAAGAGTCAAGGCTAAGGTGTTCGTACTAGCCAAGATTATAGAAAAATCTACATACCAATAGAACCCTTCCCCAAACTAGGTTTTTCTAGGTTTCCAAGGACTAATAGTCTAGATTCCATTGTTAACTAACCCACCCAAGTCATATAAAATATCCCTTCCCTTAAAATTTCCCATTTCAAGAAATCAAGTCTTAACCCACTTTAAAAATAGAGAAAGAATCAACATTTGGGGTTAGTTAATTCTTTTTAAAATGCCATGATTCCTAGTCAAGAAAACCCATTTCACCTTCCTAGGGTGTGAACAAATAGGAGGACTCCATTTTTATTAATCCTTATAGGCAAAGTTTAGTAAATAAAGTAATAGATTTAAGGGAGATGGAATAAAGGAAGTTTAAGGGTTACCTTTCCCAAGCCTCCAAGTGTTTTCCTCTGAAAAAGCCCCAAATGGCGGCCTAGATGAAGGGTTGGTGGAAAAATAAGGTCCAATCCCGAATTGAGGTTTAAATACTAGGTCTGGCCAGTGTTGGCCGCTGTAGCGAGCTACTCGTCCGAGGTAGCTATACCGTTGTGGCGGTAAATGTGCCGCGGTAGCGGAATTCGAAGGAATAGACCCGTCATCTGTAGCGGAAGTAAGGTCCGCTGGGGTGGAACCTCCAGGATCCGACTAGCTCGTTATAGCGAGCCTATCACCGCAGGGGCGGACCTGATGCGGTAGTCCTCCAGCCCGTTGTAGCGATGCTGCGATACCAGCGACCCCACGCAATTATAAACTCTTACCAACTCGACTATTGGTGAAATTAAATAATAAAAAAAAAAGTCCTCCGCACAACTAATCATACAACTGATTGAATTGGTTTTTAGACGCACATTGCGGAAAGTTTGCTAACTGTCAAACGGGTCGTTACAAATTGCAACATAGATAAGAGAAAAATATAATGTTCACATATAGTTATGTCACCAATTTCATGTTGTTACATATAGTTATGATCATCACAAACTTTTCATCAACATATTGTTAACATTACTGATTAATTATCATTATTTTAGATTATTATAGTGTTGTTTCACTAATTTCATGGTGATAACTTATTGTAGTCACAGATATAAGTTTTATAATTTAGAATTATTTCATTTCTTATTAAAAAATTGTTTTTTGGTTGCAAAAACAAGTGTTAGGTTGTAGTTTATAATAATATGTAGCCTATTAATAATAACGTGCAGACCTTGTCTATAACACCGACAATAACTTTTTCAAACACAACATTAATATAAAGATAACTTTTTCACTCACTCTATATACCCCAAACCCCAAGGCTTTTTACATTGCACTCAACATGAAGATTCCATTCTCCATTCCAAAACATCTCATTGACTAGTTTCAACTACTATCAATTCCCAACTCTTGAGAAGGCCAAAGAGTATTGCTAGGATTTGACTGATAAATTGCCTCTTCGGGTAAAAACATGATGCAGACTAAGCGGTACAAGACGTTCTTGGTGGCACCTACATCAAGCAAGGAGTTAATTTCCCAGATGATCACCCAAGTTTGGGGAATTACCTCTAAATATCACTTTTGTTTCTTTTAGGACAACAAAGTCACTCAACTATCACCATTTTCCTCAAAATATACTAAACACCTCAAAAGTTTAATTCTCTCCTAGTTGACATGCCATATCATTAACCTCTTTTTTCTTTAATCATATGCTAAAAAAATTATCCATTCTTATTAGTTCTTTAAATTTTCTCTCTTTCTTAATTATAGTTTTTGTTAATTATTAGTCCATCCATTTCATTTTATATATGTTACCGTCCAGGTTTGGCCATAAAAATTTGTTTAAACTTTAATTTGAAATACTTTTTTTTGCACAGTAATGTGATCTCTTTTACACTTTGGTTCATTATTTCAACTCTAACTTGAAATAGAAAATTTAATTTGAAGCTGTAAATATGGTTTGATGAATAATCCAGATGAAATTATTTTGTTCTAGATAATTAAAACTTTCAAAGCACTCCTTTATTTAGCTTTAACCTCAAGAAACTGTATTTTTTAATTTCAACTAAATATTTTCCAAATGCCAAAGTACTGAAACTTATGATCTTAAACATTTCAATAAAAATAAAATAAAAAGTTCAAAATATAATTTTTAAAAAATATTAAATGGTATCATACCTTTTCAAAATCAGAAAAGATCATAAGTGAATTGTCATAAGGAGAAGTAGAATGTTAAGAAAATAGAATTTGGATATGATAGTTTCAAGTGCATTCATGTTTTGATGATTGCCAAACTATTTCAGAACCAGATAAGAGACCTGGTCCGTAATCTGCTCTTTGTGCACCTTGCACTGTCGGCAGAGACATCTGTAAAGCCGAGCCACTTGCTGCACACAAGTATAGTTGTGAGTTGGCCCATGGTTTAGGTCAAAATTGAAGAGCAGTCTCTTTTCACCCCATATGCTCCCACTATATATACAACATGATGACAACATATTTGGTAGCCTTGAAAACCTAATCTAAATCGTGCAGAATTTGTCGACACAAGTTCTCAAGTGCTCTTAAGAACCAAGTCATTGACAAGCTGAAGAACCTGATCCAGACACAAGATATTATCTATGTTCTTTAGGTTGTGGTGAGTCTTTGTTCACTTGTGCTTAAACTGTAAACCTACCCTTCCGAAAAAGGAAGCTGCTTGTAGGTGTTCTAAATTCTCAAGGTTGCTTCCACAAGCTCTTGAGTGGTACACTAGGCTAGAGTTAGCTTAGTCGTATTAGTTGAATTCATGTTTGCTTATTGGAAGAGTGTCTTCACAAGAACTTTGAGTGGTACCTAGGCTAGAGTTAGTGTAGGTGTATTAGTTTCCTTGGCTAGAGTTAGCTAAGTGGAGGTGCTTGCAATCAGTGTGTTGCAAAGGTGCAGGGACTATGAGAGTTAATTCCTAGGTTGCAACTATTATAAGGGTGAGGGATTACAGGAGTTAATTCTTAGTTTATAATAGGTTGTAATCGGAAGTTGCTTGTGTAGTGGAGTTGAAATCCTACTGGCGTAGGTTGTGGTTTTTAATCCCTTGAGTAATGAGTTTTCCACAGTAAAGTCGTGCCTTTTTTATTTACTGCACAACATAAAGGAACTAGTACACAACCAGGTCCCTCTATATATTGTGTTTGGTGGATGTACGGCCTGCAACAAGTGGTATCAGAGCAGGTACTTTCTAAAAGATTAACACCTAGAAAGAATCTGTGAAATGGCAGCCCCACCAAAGTTGGAAGAAGGTCAATCGTTCACCAAACCACCCAGATTCAACGAAAATTATTATGGATGGTGGAAGGTTAGGATGCATGACTTCATTATGACTGAGGACTCAGAAATGTGAGAAACCTGGACACTTTATGAAAGATTGTCCTCAAAACAAGCAGGACAATTATGACAGGACAGTCAAAAGGAACCAGATCCCCAATAGATATTTCATAAGAAGAGAAGTTGCTGATGAGCTAGTAATGCAAGCCCTTGCTGCATGGGAAAACTCCTCTAGTGAATCTGAAGATGAAAATGACCAAGGGGACACATCAATGATGGCCATTGAAGATGAAGCAACTAAAAATAGGTCAATAAGTGTGCTCATGGCTAAGTTTGACACGGATGATGAGGATAAGGATAGAAACTTTCTTGACATAAAGAAAAACTTGAAAGCTTACTCTCAAAAGAAACTGATATCTCTATCAAGCGTGTTAATTGATGTGTATCACGTTCTAGTTGCTGAGAAGGATGAGCTGAATCAAGTAATTGATGAGATAGAGCAAGAAAAGGACGACCTGCATATATCCTTTGGAGAAATGAAGAAACAAATCCATGAGACAAACTAACAAAACATTTTGCTGGAAAGCCAAGTGAGAAAAGGGGTAAGAATGTTGTTCAAGGGAAAAGGTGAAGCAAATGAAACCTTTCTAGTGATTGAAAAGAAATTAAAGTTAGCAAATCTTGGCTTCATTGTTGAGATTGAGAAGAATGAGTTACTAGAAAAGGATGTGAATAGGGTCAAGTTTGATCTTGACATAGCTTCTAATTGGACATGGTCCTCTGATGTGATTGCCTCTATGTACAGGAGTAAAGGAAGGATGTAAAGCAAGACTATTTTTTTAAAGGAATAAAGACCTTGTCAAACAGGGAGTCAGAATAGAAGGAACCGATTCTCAAATATGGGGTTCTCAAAGAGGAACGAAAAGAACAGGTCCTCAAAAGAAAAGATCTCGAGAAGGGAGAAAAGAAGTGCTACCCACAAGGGCTAAAAGAAGCTTGATTCATCCCTTATATAACTACAAGGGACCCAAGATGGTTTGGGTTCTCAAATCCAATCACTGACATCGTGTGCAGGCTGAGGAGAGAGAAAAGAAAGGAAGCTGGCAATTATGTTGACAAACAGGGACAGCAAAAGATCTCATGGGTTAGTCAAAGAGGTCTCTCCTCAAGGACTTCACGGAAGGATGTGTGTCCTTGGTATCTAAAGGAAAGGACACATCTCAATGTCAGATGCTGCAGTTCAGAGTTCAAAGTTACTCCAGGCAGAAGTAAGAAAGGAAGATGAATAGAATGATGAAACAGAAAATGAAAATGCTGGGTCAAAAGGTGGATGTAATAGGAGAAAGGGTATACACATGGGAGGTACAGGACAACATGTGAACAAGTTTTCAGAATTGTTGCTCGACACCATCAAAATTGTCCAGAGACCCGGTCTCTCTGTGACTCAGGTTAGTAGTCCTTTCAGTATTTTCATATGTTCTGAACTACTTAAGTGCCAAGTCAGTCAAGCGTCTCCTAATTCAAAATTCAAACTTAAAACCTTCCAATCAACGCTTCATTTCTAAACCAACTTGTCCCTCATGTTACACCTGTCCTCAAATGCCATCTCGAATACTATAAAAGGCTGTCTGAACCAACTTTAGTGCAAGCATCACAAAACTCTTTTCAAACTAAATCAAAATGGTCTCCAAACCATCATCCTTAGAGCACTCAATCTCCTCTAACCAAAGTACCTCTAAACCAATTCCAAAATCCCCCATACTTGTTCCTCCAGAAACTAGTAGACGAAGAGTTTCTAGAAAATCTACATCCTTATCTGGTTTCATTGACCAAAGAAAACTTTTTGACCCCATGGGAAGTGATGCAGATGTATACCTGCTATCATCAGACTCTTCTTTGAGGTAATCAGACTACAGAAGTGAAGGGGTTAAAATGGAAAGAGCCAACATTGACAACCCTACAGGACAACAGATCAAAAATCTTAACAGGGAAGGAAATCCTGCTGACGTCTTACTCGTCTCCCACCTGAGAAGAAAACCTGGTGCCCCATCTATCTTTGAAGCACCAGGTGTCTCAAAATAAAACAAGAAAAGGAAATCAAAAAGAAAGACAGGAGGAGAGAAGGAGATCGGAGAAGCATCTATATCTCAAAGGAAGAGGAGGATAAGTAAAAGTAAAGAACCAAGTATCTCTAAAAGACATGGAAGTGGACTGACACAGAAGATTCTCTTTGGTATGATAATCGATGTAGACCTGGGAGAGAATGGGATGAAAGAATTATTTAAAATGGTGGAATTTCAAGATTGGACCCAGCTTCTTACTCCACTGGCTCCGTGCGTGTATGAAGCTGAAGTGATTGAATTGTTTACAAATCTACATCATCTTGATGACAGTACTCTGATTCTAACAGTGGACATGACAGAGTTTGTTTTGAGTGAATCAGTGCTATCTGACATCTTGGGAGTAAAAGCTAAGGGATATGACTGGAAGGGTGTCCACCTCCTTCAAAAACACGATCGTCAAAGAAGGAATGTCAGCCTTCCCAAGAAAACTCTCCAAAAAGGAGCTTGCGCCTACCTACCAACTGATTTTTGAATTTGTGGACAAGGTATTCATATTGAGAGTTGGAGGGAATGGCAGTGTCACTACTGGAAATCTGATGCTCATGGAAGCCCTATCAGCAAATATATGATCAATGCAGTAAGCACGGGGGAAATGAGCCTGGTCTTCCTTATGTTTTTTTCTTGACAAGGGTGTTCGGGCACTTCAACGTAAGAACCGGAAAAGCTACATTAGGAACAGAAGAGAATTTGCTCTCCAGAGCTACTCTGAAAGACTGTGAGTGTGTGGCTGAAGGAGCGGATTCCACCATTCCTATCCTAACCGAAACACTAAGGGCAGCCAATGTAGAAATTAAGCAGCTGAAGGCTAAGAACGCTCTTCTGAAGGATCAGTTGAAAGCTAAGGTGGCAGATCTTAAGAATCACCTGCTCCAGGATCAGGGTGCACACATTGAGAAAATTGAAAAAATTCTTCACAATCTAGATCAACCCCAGTAATTAGTCCCTAGCATTTCCGTCCAGCACCTGTCCTCCCCTCCTATGTCTGACTTTTCTTTTTCTGACTGGCACAATAGTAGTTTATTTAACATATGTTTGCACTGTTTGAACTACTATTATTTTTGGGGCATAGCTGTCTTCTCGTGCGCTATTGCTCGTATCTCTTATTGGCTGTGATCTATTTCCTTTTTGATAATGCCAAAAGGGGGAAGAAGTATATTTGTGGAACAAGTGAACTGAACATGTGCCGTGATTAAAGGGGAAGAACTGGAAGCTGTATTGTGTTGCTAACATGTTACAGGTGCCTTGACAATGATGGTCTGTTTCGCAGGGGGAACAAGTGGGAAGCTGGTTCTCAGGGGGAACATAGTCTATGAGTTTGTCATCATCAAAAAGGGAATAATTGATAATTCCAAGTGCATTTGTGTTTTGATGATTGTCAAACTGTTTCAGAACCAGCTAAGAGACCTGGTCCGTAATTTGCTCTTTGTGCACCTTGCACTGTCGGCAGAGACAGCTGTAAAGCCGAGCCACTTGCTGCACATAAGTACAGCTATGAGGTGGCCCATGCTTTAGGTCAAAATTGAAGAGTGGTCTCTTTTAACCCCACATGCTCCCACTATATATACAACATGATGACAACATATTTGGTAGCCCTGAAAACCTAATCTAAATTGTACAGAATCGGCCGACACAAGTTCTCAAGTGCTCTTAAGAACAAAGTCATCGACAAGCTGAAGAACCTGATCCGGACACAAGATATTATCTATGTTCTTTAGGTTGTTGTGAGTCTTTGTTCACTTATGCTTAAACTGTAAACCTACCCTTCCCAAAAAGGAAACTGCTTCTAGGTGTTCTAAATTCTCAAGGTTGCTTTGGTACACTAGGCTAGAGTTAGCTTAGTTATATTAGCTGAATTCTCAAAGGTTGCTTGTTGGAAGAGTGTCTTCACAAGAACTTTGAGTGGTACCTAGGCTAGAGTTAGTCTAGGTGTATTAGTTTCCTTGGCTAGAGTTAGCTAAGTGGAGGTGCTTGCAATCGGTGTGTTGCAAAGGTGGAGGGACTATGAGAGGTAGTTCCTAGGTTGCAACTATTGTAAGGGTGAGAGATTATGGGAGTTAATTCTTAGTTTGCAATAAGTTGTAATCGGAAGTTGCTCGTGTAGTGGAGTTGAAATCCTACTGGGGTAGGTCGTGGTTTTTAATCCCTTGAGCAAGGAGTTTTCCATGGTAAAGTCGTGCTTTCTTTATTTACTGCACTGCATAAGGGAACTGGTACATAACTAGGTCCCTCCATATATTGTGTTTGGTGGATGCACGGCCTGCAACAGGATATAATCCAACCCCAAATAACTCATAAAGTGAAGATTGACTAAGACCATATAATGAGACCAATGTCCACATTCTGCCTGATGTTGGAAAATATCAAAAAATTACACACTACATATTTAAGGATAAATAACTCAAAATACAAAGGAAAAATTTACACTAACTTTATTTCTTAAAATATAAGATTCAATTAAATTTTTTAAAAGTTAAACTTATAGGAAAGTAATCTTTGTGTTATCTGTGTAATTCCATTTTAATGTGGAGAGAATATATCGTTTAATGCGGAAGAACTATGATATTTAAAAATATTTGAATTTGAATTGAAAGATAAAACTACTTAAGTTTTAATTTAAATTGAAAGATAATATATTTGAATTGACATAGAAAAAAATAGATTTGGAAAAATGGCTTAATAGAAAGTATGGTTTAATACCTTTGCCCTTTTTTAACCGGTTCATATTTAATAGTTTAATTGAGTATAAAGTATGAGTTTGGTTAAACGAGTTTGATGAGCTAAATGGGTATTATTAAGAAAATGGGTTTTACTGACATAACATGTCAACTAGGAGAGAAGGAAGCTTTTGAGGTGTTTAGTATATTTTGAGGAAAATAGTGGTAGTTGAGTGACTTTATTGTCACAAGGAAATAAAAGTGATATTTGAAGGCAATTCCCCAAACTTGGGTGATCATATAGGAATTAACTCTCAAGCAAGAGGATAAATAAATGCTCCACCTGCAAGTAATTTGGTGACAAGATAACCACCTGTAATATGAATTCGCCATAAAATCAGCAATGAATGTATTTCTGTTGTTGGTCTAAGTACATAAACGTTGCTCTTTTGTCTTTGCTTTTAACGAATGTCTTCAGTCTATAATAAGATGTCAAATGGTCTGCACATAAACGTTATCCTTTTGTCTTTGCATTTAACAAATGCCTTCTTCTATGATAAGAGTTTAAATGGTCTATACATAACGTTGCCCTTGTCTTTGGTTTTACCAATGCTCTGTCTATAATAAGGATTCAAATGATCTATACATACGCCACCATTTTCAAGAAAGAGAATAGAGGGAAAGACGTCGTCATTCATCAATCTACCTTATGGCTCAAATAGGTACAGACATCATACTTGCTAATCTATACTATTTTGGTGTTCTAATATCATATTTGATCTTGAGTTTATAGTCTTAATATTCTTATACTTGAGTCAATTGGTTTTATAGCCCTTATAAATTTATTTTTTATTTTTATATTTTTTTATAAGAAATCTTTATTTTCATATGTGCGAGATCGGTGCAAAGTCATTTTCTTGTATTCAAATTATAAAAGGCCTAATTGACCCATTTACACTTTATAAAAGTTGGGATAACATTATTAGGACTTTTAAGAAAAAAATTCCTTTTTATTCATTAGGAAAAGAAACTTGAACTAATGGTCGACGATAATATATTAAATATCTAAATTAAAAAGGAATGTCATTATTGCAAAGAAAAGTAATGGATGTGGATGTTGAGCAAATTGTTCAACTACTAGCAGCTTTAATTGTCATTTAAACAAGTTTACTTGTGACTCAATATAAAGTATTAGATGTATTTTCTACCATACTCTACATAGTTTTCTTGTCATCTATCGAAAAATCAATATCTGATTGATTAATCTTTCCCTTCTTTTTTTCTGGCTTTTTTGGGGACACATCGTCTAAGTTGAAATAGTTTATACTTTATATTTTTTTTTTTCCAGAAAACCATGGATGCCTTGATATTGATATTTTTATCACAAATCAATCAGCTTCATATCATTCTTAAATTCAATTGTAAGAAGAATCGCCGCCTTCTTTTTGAAAGCAAGGGTGGTGCTACATTGGCGGAAGGGTGGTCAGATGAACATCTTTTGCCGGAAAATTCAATCGAATTTAACTGGTTGTACAGGTCAATTAAGTTATATAATATATTTTACACACCCTTGCCAGATCTCAGAGCTGCAGCTCAGCAGTGAAGGGTGTGCAAAGGGCCTCCTAGGTTGCAAATTCTTCTTTTGAAGTTTTAATTTATATTAAAAAAAGTGCAACTATTAAAAGCTTAAGGGGTCAACGTAAAATGATCTTCTTAACCATTTATTGGAGTAAATAATTAACATCTCTATCACGTCAGATTTGAAAATTCGTCGATCTCAGGTTGAACAAGATGTCGTTTATTGACCCTTTTTTCCAATTAAATACTAGTTAGTAAAATAATTGTTATGCTTTTCCTTTTTGCTCTGTTGATGTTAGCTCTTTTCTTTTTTCTTTTTTTCATTTGCTTGGGTTATGATTTGTGTTGTGGAATTATTTGATACGTTACAAGTCCTTTGAAGATTCAAGGAGAAGTATTTTATGATTTAGCTAAATATAGCGTAGTTTAATTTTAAAAAAATTGGTATACCTTGTCATTAAATAAAAAAGCTACTTGAAAGTTCTGAACACTCTTGACGATAATCCTGGCTCCACCACTGATTGAAAGGATATCTTATCCTTATAGTAAGGATTTTAACGCAGTTTAGTTGACTAGTATTTAAGTGTGGTGAATTTCAGGAAACCAATATAAAGAAATTGTAAATTGGAAACCTATGTTGACTTTATCCAACAAAACAAATAGAGTGATTTAAATAAGAGTTGAAAGCATTATTTAGATCATGCATCAAGTGTGCATTTATAAATTCAGCTAGTAGTCAACCAATCATAAATAATATGCCAAAGGTTGGGCATTATCACAAAGAAAAATAACATATCATTCAAAATTTTCCATTTTAACAATAAATGAGATTCAAATTGACTCAACTTCCCTTAGGACTACGCAATTTATTTCTAAGATATTCGACATAAACGTTAAACCTACTTTTCTGCTAGAAGTTTCAAATTTCTTTGTTGTACTATTAAAAAGTCGAAGTAATTTAGTAAACCATTTCAAATCTGGAAATTACAGCTCATTTCAGTTTCACCTTTATAAATAAATAACAAACAAAGAAAGAAAGTAAATAAGTGCGACCATCAGCTTTGTACACCACACATATCACACTGGTACCCAAACTTAATTTGTAATAGTACTACTATATTGTAGTTCTACCTTGCAGTAAATATGTGTATACAAAAAGGGATTAGGCAGTAATGCCTTGAACTTTACTCTAAATTTTAGAAACACATTTTATCTTTAAGGGTCCCATTACTCTCCTAAATTTTTTTAAAAGGGAATAAATACCACATTAAATGCTAACCACCCCTTTTCCCCTATCTTCTTCCCCACTTTATAATACAACAATAACAACAACATGGCCAGCATATATATAACATATTTACATGATTCCGAGCCTTATATACATCACAAGAACCACACCAAACAGCCCATACAATAATAACAACACTTTTTAATATTTCCTGTTATTAACTTCGTATTTCTCGTACGTCGCAAGAAGAGTGTATTTCACTCTCTTTAAGAGAGTGAAAAGCATTAATTTTTTTTTAGGTAGCATTTTGTATTAAATATATTTATTTTTACTTTTTACTTGTTTTCTCTTTCTTTTTATTCTTTTCGGGAAAAATAGAGCAACACTGGATGCAGCGACATTTTCAATCCACCATGTGAGCTTCGCTCCTCCGCCACCAGGTCGCCGTCCTCATCGGCCTTCCACCACCAAGCTCCGTCTCACCTTTAAATCACACACTTCTCACCGTAGCTCCACTAAAAATCCACCGGAAACGGCCTCTGTTATTGCACCATGTGAGAAGTGAGAACAGACCCATCAACCACCAGTTTCGTCGTGAGCCACCATCGCCACTTCCTCTATTTTAATTTCCTCCATAGCTCAACCATCTGTTTGGGATTTCTATTGGTTTGTTTGAGAAAAAAATAACAAATATCCAAATTAAAAATCTGCTTATTGAAGAACTCTTAAATGGGAAAAATTAATAAATTCTACACAGGAGGCAGTGCTAGAACCAAGGGTGATGTTCTTCCTCCTCTAAATTGCCCTCTACTTTTTCGTTACCACTGTTTTCTTCTCCAATTTTATTTTTCTTCATTATTTTGTACACAGGTTAATAAGAGATTGATTCAAGCCTTTAAAGTTTTGATTTTTGATAATTTAATATTAGAAAATAAATTATAAGAAGAAAATGAAATGAATTTTAAAAAATATAAAATAATTACGAAATTACACGTGGCAGTGCGTGTATTTTCGCCCACCAAAAATTTGATTCTCCTTTGCCCCGTCAGTATTAGGGTGGTTTGTATTCTATTTTGAAAAAGTTTAGAGGGTAATAGGACTTTCGACAAGAAAAGGTGCGTTGACTTTCGAAAAGAAAAGGTGTGTTTCTGGAACTTTTGGTATAGCTCAGGGGATACTTATGCTTATTAAGGTTAAGGTGTAAATAAAACACATCCTTGATAGTATAACTAGTAGTATGATAATATCTCCATCCCCATCCATGCTCGTTACTCACAATAGATTCATGTCTAAGTTGAGATATTAATTAAAGTTGATTATCACGATATCTTGATTGAGTTTAGAAGGTGAAATGATGGAGTTTGCTTAATGGGATGAGATCCACAAGAAGTGGAAAGAAATAAATACAAGTAAAGCATGTTAAAGAAAAAAAAAAAAAAGTAAGGCATCTTTGAGAAAAAGAAAGTAAAGCATCTTTCTGTTGTAGAAGGTTCCAAATTTGAAATAGATGGGCTCAAAACTTCCAAATATTTTGCTTAGTGAGAGAAAATCTGCCAAACAATTTTCCTTTTTTTTTTTTTTTTTTTTATGGGAGAAAAATGAGGAAAAAACGAGAGGGAAGAGCTTGTTCAAACAACTAGGACCGTAAAAGAAAACCGACAAACAACACCAAATCGATAATTCGAGTCAAACCGAGAAAAAATCGATTAGTGGTTTGGTTTGACTTGGTTTGGAATTGAAAAAAAAAAAACCGACCATAATTGATTTGGTTTGGTTTTAACTAAAAAAAAGTCAAATCGAACCAAACTAACCCAATAATATATATATATATATATATATATATATATATCCAATTTTTAAAATATATTTTATGCATAAAATTATTTATTCGTAATGCAATTTATAAATATTTCTTAAATGTTTTCATAGTTTTTGTCTTTTAACATATTATTTCAAATTTGGACTTAGAATTTTAATAATCCAATAAGTTTTATAGCCCATAGATGTTAGCAACTCAAATAAAGTTCAAACCAAAGCTGTCACAACCCAAACTGAAGGGCCATGACGGGCACCTGACCGTACTAGTCAAGTACCATCTGACATAGATATGTGACAACAACATAAACATAGGGGGGCCAATAGGGTCGTCATACGACTCTCAATAGACTCATAAGAAACATGCATGTATCAACTATTCTGAAAGACTCATCTGTGAAAATACTGAACATACTGCATGAGCCGGTAAGGCTATTATAACCATCTGTAATGACATATGAAATCTCAAGTCTGGACCTCATTTGACTATACATAACTGTCTACAAGCCTTTACTGGAAAACATAACACAACGTGGCTGGGACAGGGCCCCGCCATACCCATACAGAGGTGCGTACATATCTACATATACATAAGACCCTGCTGACTCCTGGCATCTCCGGAACAAATGGAGTGTATCAACTACATTCGCTGAGCTGACATCCTAATAGATGGATCACCAACCTGTATCTGCAGACCTGCGGGCATGAAACGCAGCCCCCCAGGCAATAGGGGAGTCAGTACGAATAATGTACCGAGTATGTAAGGCATGAAAATAGCATATACACAAGAATCATGAAAGGAATCTATGTCATGAGAGTCAATTTGTATATCTGACAGTATCTGTATGACTGTATATCTAAAAGTGTCTGTATAACTCTGTATAACTTAAAGTGCCTCTGAGGGCGAATGAAATGCATGCTTTCTTTCAAAAATCATTTATATATATCATAACTGTTAGTGCTGAGGAACGTACAGCCCGATCCATAAATGTCAGTGTTGTGGAACGTACAGCCCAATCCATATATCATATCATCCCGCGTCCGGGGTATCATCATAATCTGCACACTGCAGTGGTGTGCACATCTACGTGCCTGCCCGGCCGACTATAGAGCGGTGCGGTGTGAGAAAATAGCTATACATATATATAAATGCATGAAGGACTCATGAAAATAACATCTGAACCTTTCGGAGTGACGTAGAGTCGGTAACCTCCAAATGTCACTGTGGATTTAACATCATCAACATCTCTTACCTCTATTGGATCGACGATCATGAGAGTCATAAGCATGAAGCAATAACATTATCAGGAGTTCAAATAAACATAAGCTTTCTAACATTCTAAGAATGGAATCGTTATGGATAACGCTCGTTCATTCGTTTCGTTCATTCTCGGATGATTCATGCCAAAAGAATAAAAGGGATAGCCTTAACGTACCTCTTGTCGCCAATACGCACTCAATAACGAATTCGCCGCAATTAGCACTTCAACCTAAACAATGGCAATATGTCCATTAACTCGATGATGAATACTAATATACGAGGTATATCAATGATAACTAGTCTATAAAAAGAGTCGGGCAGCATTTCCCCCGTTCTTCTCATTTCCCCAAACTCCATATATCAACAACAACAACTAGAACAATCCAGCAAGTGTATACATCAATAACAAGATACCATGTAGCAACAACAAGTCATAAACATTTCACGACGAGCGACAAGCCCAAATAAGATTATCAAACACACTTCTTCAATTTTTCTTTCCTTCAAAATACATATCAATGACAATAACAACAATATACTTAAGTTACTCCAACAATTTCCAGCCACAACAACAACCCAAAAATATACCTCAAATCAACCCACATAACAACAACAATAACTTATCCGATTTCCCGCAATTAATTTCGTAGTTCTCATCTCACAATTTAGCTATGACTGGGATGAACTATTCTTACCTTATATGCTAAGAACTACTCTTCTTCAATTTTACTTTACTTTGAAGAAAGCCCGGATTCAATAACGGAACAACGAGATTGAAGTAGTGAGCAAAACCGTATGTTGTTCTTGAAAAAAAATGATACACTGCTTCCTTAGAATTGGTACTTACGTTGTTATTATTAAGTTGATGACCACGTTAACTGCTGGTAGTAAGATGTTCCCTATATTTTCGTTCAACTCCTTTCTCAAATAGTGAATAAGAGATAAATAGAAAGTTGCATGCCTTTACACGTGCTATCTCTATATTAAGCCCTTGACACATAAGTTTAATGGTGTCACTACTACCATTGTGAATTACATGTGCCAGTTGCTGCCCACTCGACAAGGCCCACTTGGCAACATAATAATTAACATATTACTTATCTCTTAGTCTATTAATACCATAATTACTTCTTCACCCTCCCACCTTATTCCAACATTTAATTAAATACACGCATAGTTAATTTGTTGATCTCAATTTACTTAAATAGTAATCATTTTTAATACACTTCATATACTCATTGTCATGATCATGTGACATGGCACTAGTCCATAACCTCATTTGCCATATATAAAATATTATTTGCAATCATCGTCGTTACACTTTTTCATCTTAAATCATTTCGGGACTTCATTCATTGTATACACCGAGTTCTTGATTTTCATGCTTGAATATGACCAAATCCTCCGGGCTCGGGTAAATTTGCTCATATTGGACGGTTCAATTTCCTAGTCCAAAAATATGGGGTATTATAGCTTGGACCGTATTTCATTCAAATAGATGTCGAACCTCGACGAAACTTATTTTCTCCGATTCGTTTAACTTCTAACCTTCACGACACTTGCTTATCACTTGTTAAACATAACATAAACACTTACAACTTCAAATATAATCATGTCCTTTGAGCTTATGTGATACGAATCGAATTGGGGGAAGAACCAATTCAATCCAAAACGCAAAATTTAAAGATAAGGGGATGAGGAATAGAGATAAATACTTGACCTGAATGGTAGAATTCTATAGACAAACCTAGGTATACGAAACCTAAATCCTTCTAATATGAACTCGAATCCACAAGAACCAAAGCAATATGAATCAAGGCAAGAAGTTCACTTAAAATCCACAAATGAACAATCTTCATGAATTCATTGGAAATAAAAGGTTCAACAACCAACAATGGAATCCACCATCATATGACAAAACTAACATTAGATTCTACCTAACAATCTATCACTCAAAATATGAGTATCTCTCAAATATTCATCATCAAAATCTGCCCCTAAAATGAAGGCTAAGTCTTATACTTATACTCCTAGAAAATAGAAGAAAGCTAGCTATTACATATTTGCCCTTAATGAGGCAGGAACCTTGTTTGGCTAGTAGGATGTTGGCTTGGAATCTGAAATGTCTCTCCCTTGCACAAATAGCCATCATCCAATCCTCAAAGCTTGCAATTGCGACCATTTGCATGTATGTCCCTTCTTTGCATGTTTGGCCACTTTTGCATTTCTACCCCTTTGCACATCTAGCCACTTTTGAGTGTTGGCTTTCTTTCTTGCCCAAGCCTTGCCCAAGCTACCTTCCATACGTCGTAAGCCATCTTGTGTGTCTTGTAGGAGCCTCCAAAGGCCTCAAACGACTTCCTCATCCTCCATGTAGCTTGTAAAGCTTGAAGTCTCATATCTAGTCCTTGAATGTACGTCTTGAAATGAGGTATGCTAAGTAGGATCATATCATCCTCCCCTTCTTTCAAAGGATTCGTCCTCGAATCTGAACCTAGCAAAACCCAAGGGAAGACATATGAAAACATACTTCTCAAGGATTTGAGGGTTAGCACACAAAGTAATAACCACACATACATGCCAAGGATGGACAAATTTGTGGTACAACCACACATCAATAACAATCATGAATAACATTGGCACACATGAGGTATCAAGAAGTTGATCCCTCCAAGGTTCATGACATAAGGATGAAGTAATAAAACCAATGGATGCAAAATATGAAGTATGTAACACTACATTGGTTCTATTTGACATGAAGCACCATGGAAACTCATTTTCCAAACAAGGTGTCCCTAAATCAAACAAGGTAACACCCGGATCAAATAGGAAGTATAGCCACCTATTAGAGTCACTAACACAACCAACTATCCTACAAGTACTTTCCCTAACATAAGATGCAGCCCCCAACACAAATAAGAACGTCATCATATGCAAACAAGTAATAAAGAAAGGTATCACTTAAGATAACTTCCTTATCTATGTCATCCTCCAATGTAGCCTCACTATTACGTTCAAGAATAAAATCATCCAATCGTCTATTAGGAAGTTGAACATGAAAGGAGAATTTACAATTTCTAGGCAAGTATCACCTTCCTTTTTAACACTTTCCCTCCTCATTAGTTGATCACAATCCCTCAAAGGAAGATCTTTATCGTAGGGAAGAGTGTCATCATCCCATAGTGGATTATAAAACACATTATAGCCTCCAAAGGTGGCTAC
This sequence comes from Lycium ferocissimum, assembly GCF_029784015.1. NCBI lineage: Eukaryota > Viridiplantae > Streptophyta > Magnoliopsida > Solanales > Solanaceae > Lycium > Lycium ferocissimum. The sequence continues at coordinate 46,199 of NW_026725428.1, forward strand.
ATGTTCAATATTGCAATACCAACCACTATGGATATTAGCCTTACTAGTCATGTTATCGTCGAATAGGATATTATCTTTTAAGAGAGAAGAATCTATGAACAACGAAGATTCAGAGCATGCAATTCCGCTCTCATAAAGACAAAGGTAACTTCCTACAACACTTTCATGCACACGACTAGGTAAATAATCACTAAATTGAGGGTCATTAAGCACATCACAAGGTTCCTCAAAAATAGTGGATTTTCATAGCAAACAAATTGATCAACACAAGTAACCACACTAGTTGGATGCAAATCGATCTTGCTAGAAGAATCAATTCGGTCATCGCTAGGATCAAATAGTGGGTGTCCTAACATCTCACATGACAATGGACTAACACGCATATCAAGAGGATCAACACTAGGTGGACACAACTTGCACTCAAAGGAAGAGTCAAGATAGTCATCAATAGGATCAACTAGCGTTGGATCACCCATAACAACTACATTGTCAATTGTCATTCTAGCATTAGGCACATCACAGGGAAAAGATTCATTAAGCTCATTTAGGGAAAAGCTATCATTTATACTCTCTTCAACAACATGTTCATTCACGTCATTTAGAGAGTTAAGATTAGCTATTGTACCTTGAAGTTCGCATTCATCTTCTTTGCCTCGGGTTTCATCTTAGGAGCTCACTTGCCCCTTCGGGAAGCTCTCAACTACCTCAAAATCCTTCAAAGGTTAAGGTTCATCATTTGGCTTGCTTCCGATAATACCTGCACTATCAACAAGACCAGTAGAAAAGAAAGAAAAGTTATAAGGGTTAGAAAGAGGTTGTGACAACTCTCTCACATCACTCCTCACTTCCTCTCCTTTTTCCTCTCTAGAGTTGTCACTTTTCACTCCTTTACTCCTCTCAATCTTTTCTCTCTCAATTTCTTGGGAGTTAGGGCAAGCGTCAAGCACATCTTGGAAGGGTTAAGGAAACCCTCCGCTTCACTCTCCTCTTTCGCTTCACAAGGCTTAGATTTCTCCATCTTCATTTGTTTTACCTTGCGTGAGTGTTCCATCCGTTCACCCATACCATCCAATCTCCTGTTCATACTTTTCATCTTTCCATTTATACCTTCCAATTTTGATGTCAAGCCTGACAATTGATTCGTGATCATAGCCAATGAACTTGCTATGGATGACGTATATCCTATCCCTTGAATCCGACTTCCTTGATTAGTCGTTATAACCTTTGGACTAGGATAAGATATCGAATTTGAGTAGTCGCCACAAAAACTTTCATAACCAACAAGTTGGTCACCTCCTGTCAACACTTCTCTCCTCCTACCCTCCACTCCATAACCATATTGAGAACATGGCACCTCCGGCTTAGGGTAAGAATCATAGTTCATTGTGTTACTTGGATTAGGAAATGTATAATCTCTTCTCCTCCTCGGACTACTCCTACTTGGACCAATCCACACACTTATACAATTTTGCTTGGAATAGGAAGTATTACAAGATGATGCACGTGAATATCTATTAGAAGACCCCTCATAAGAATTATATGCAATCCCATTATCTTCACAAGCATACTCACCATGAAGTGCATAGCCACTAGGCTCATCATCACCACATTCTTCCCATTCTTGCAAGTTCTCACCAAGTGGTTCATATTGAAAGTGTGAGGAAGGAGCATACCTCAACTCACCTCCATGTCCATGGTGTGTAGAATGAGACTCTTCATGCTCGTATCCACCATAGGACTCTTCGTCATACTCATCTACTACTTCTTCGTCATACTCATCTACTCCTTCTTCGTCATAAGCCTCATGAGGTGTTGCCTCACAATTGCCCTCGGAGTAGTATTCTTCACCCTCATGCGGGTTATGATCATATCGACCATATTCTTCATTCGATCTATGAGCACCATCACCATCATATTCATTGTAAGAATAGTAATGCCCACCATCATGGTCATACCTCTCGTCAACTCCCTCATAGCCTTCGTCACCCTTATAGTCATACCCTTCATTGCTAGAGGCATAACCTGCGTAATCATCTCCAAAAGAATCCGAGGCTATTCCCTTATCTCTCATCTCCTTATGTCTTCCCTTCTTGTACCTACAAAGCGAGCAAACAAGATTAGTAGTAAAGCTCCTTACGTCACTCGTATTTACACTCAAGCTTACCTCTCAAACTAAAGCTTCTTCCAAGGTTGGTCAAGAACCCCTTTAATCCACTTCAATTCACAAGATTGCTAACCTTTGTGGAGGGATAGATTCTTGTTAATCGAAAGACGGACGACTCGATAAAGCAAAAGGACTTGAGCCAAGAAGATTCAACGAGGTTTAAACGAGAAAAGCTTGAAAAGAATTAGCACGAAAGAAAACAGACTCAAGAACTAGCATACACAAGTAGAACAATTACTAAATGCACACTAGTTGAAGGGAACAAGAAAAAGAAATGCTCAATCGGGAACGAAATAAAATTTCGGGCCCGGGTAGGTGATAACTTGAAAACACGACCATGAAGCCCCAATTGATCCAAGGTATCAATTTGAAATAACGAAATTTTTTAAATTTCTATACTCTTTTTTTTTTTTTTTGCTCCCTACCAAAGGATTAGGGACACAAAACCAACAAGCAATCCCAAGAAATTGTTTGGAATTGAAATGAATTAAGAACAAGATTTGAGGCTTGGGAAATCAAAGAAATGAGATGAAAGGTTACCTTGTACTTGGGAAATTATACGGTAGAAAACGTGTGAAATTTGACAGACCGTAGAAAATTATACCGTATACATGGAACAGTGAGATACTTTTCTCGATCCAATTTGACGCCGCAATTTTGACGGACCGTGGAATTTTATACGGTCCGTACAATGGACCGTATACCAGTTCCGTTGATGACGTTTTGCACTCGAATTTCTTGGATCTTGGGTCGATTTTTCTAACCTTGCTGACTTCCTTGGGCCCACTCAACCTAGTAATTACCCCTTTGGGCCGTTTTAACACCTTTTGCACTTGGACTTGGAAAATTTTAGATCAAACCTTCCTTTTTGGTCTTCTTCCTCAAGATGAATGTATGAATGTCCTCGAGAACATGAAGAACATTCAAAATTCCAAGTACCTTAATTCCAACTCGTTTTGGTTCCAACTTTCGGATCTAAGCTCCTCTTTGCTAGGAGAACAAATCCCAATGCCTATTGAAGTCAATTTCAATCCAAATCGACAAGACCCAATTGTGTTCTTCAAGCTTTGATGAACCTTCAATGGTGAATTTCTCAAAACACCTTCAAACTTCACCAAACTTCGGATCTAATGTATTCCACCTCAACAAACTCAAATCCAACTTCAAAAATGCTCAAATCAATCCACAATTGCAATTTTCAATTTTTTTTTTGGAAATTTTCAAAATATTTATTTTTTAGGATTTTCAAATTTTGAGCCTAGGATTAGAAATTGTAGGAACAATCTCTTAGCCTATGCTCTGATAACAAATGATACGAATCGAATTGGGGGAAGAACCAATTCAATACAAAACGTGGAATTTAAAGATAAGGGGATGAGGAATAGAGATAAATACTTGACCTAAATGGTAGAATTCTATAGACAAACCTAGGTATACGAAACCTAAATCCTTATAATATGAACTCGAATCCACAAGAACCAAAGCAATATGAATCAGGGCAAGAAGTTCACTTGAAATCTACAAATGAACAATCTTCATGAATTCATTGAAAATAAACGGTTCAACAACCAACAATGGAATCCACCATCATATAACTAAACTAACACTAGATTCTACCTAACAATCTGTCACTCAAAATATGAGTATCTCTCAAATATTCATCATCAAAATCTGCCCCTAAAATGAAGGCTAAGTCTTATACTTATACTCCTAGAAAATAGAAGAAAGCTAGCTATTACAAATTTGCGGCCAAGCTAGGTGGCCTTGTTTGGTAGTTGGATGTTGGCTTAGAATCCCAAATGTCTCTCCCTTTGCACAAATAGCCATCATCCAATCCTCAAAGCTTGCAATTACGACCATTTGCATGTATGTCCCTTCTTTGCATGTTTGGCCACTTTTGCATTTCTACCCCTTTGCACATCTAGCCACTTTTGAGTGTTGGCTTTCTTTCTTGCCCAAGCCTTGCCCACGCTACCTTCCATACGTCGTAAGCCATCTTGTGTGGCTTGTAGGAGCCTCCAAAGGCCTCAAACGACTTCCTCATCCTCCATGTAGCTTGTAGAGCTTGAAGTCTCATATCTTGTCCTTGAATGTACGTCTTGAAATGAGGTGTGCTAAGTAGGATCATATCATTATATGACTAACTTCCGACGTAACTTCACGTACGAAAATACGGGATGTAACAAAAGCCAAATCAATGCTAATGCTAACAAAAGAAATTCAATTCTATCACTATGAATGACAATAGTGTTGAATATCTATTCTTTAGTTTTGCATTGGTTTGGATAGTGAAAATATATAACTTTATTTTATTTTATTTTATTTTTGTCATGTAATTAATACTTATTAGCCGTACTTATTTTAGCATGACTTAGTATTCTTAGATTATAATCATTTTCATTATGGCTTATTAATTAGCAATATTTATTTCATGTTTTCATTATCTTTTTTGTTTTATATTTTATTAAAATTAATGTCATCACTCATCTCACATTTTGTATTATTTTTTTTAGAAACACCTTAATTATATAGTTCTATCTTACAATGACTAAAGAAATCTTTAAAGTAAAAGGTATATGTTTTATATGAAAAAAATAAACGAAAACCCGAGAAAATCCAAGGTTGAAAAACTCAACTTATATTGGTTTGGTTTGGTTTATAAATTTTAAAACCGGATACAATTGATTTGGTTTGGGATTTAAAAATCCCGAACCAACCCGGTTTCCGCAACTCTCTTTTAGTCAACAAGCTTGAGTTACACATTACACCCCATAATTAATTAACTTATTCTCTTTCAATTTTGATTTTTCATCTTTCTTTTTTTTTTTTTTTTTTTTTGAAAGAGTAAACTGTTGGGTCTCAAAAATTAAATTTGTTCTCTCTTGAACGTAAAATCTGACTCTAAATTGAGATCTACCCTTCATCGATAATACTATATTAAAAAAAAAAAAAAAAGGTAATAATCTAAGTAATACATGTTAGAATTGCATTCAAAAGGACAAAAAATTGCAAACTCCATCAACCCAAATAATTTCGAATTAGGGAAATGGAAAAGAAGGAACTCCTTCAACGAATATTTGGATAATTGCTGTGTTTAAGCAAATTTTCAGAAGAATTTTAAAAGGGTCGTGAACTATATTTGAAGGTCAAAAGAATATTTTAAAAATTTCTAATAAACAAAATAAACAAATATACTGCAAATATCTCCAAAGATTTTTAAGTGAAATATGTACAACTCCCAATTGGGATGTCGAAGGGGTAGCATTCTTACAATTGTCTATTGGCAAGAGAATATTTTTTAGACGAGTGAGTGGAGTATTACTGTCATAACGCATATTAATACATTAAAGAGAAATTTTATTTTATGTTTCACAAAATTAAGAAAATAGTGTGAGATCCCTTTTTTTTCCTCAGCAAATTAATGGGACCGAAATCTTATACTTTTGAATGAGTTGATTTGCGAAATTAAAAAAAAATATATAACTTGTATCAATTACATTAGGCACCAACAAAATTTTCCCCATTAAAGGAGTCAGCACACCCCATTATTTAGATAGTCATAGTCAAAAGTGCAATACCTTTTTTCCTCTTTTTCTTCAAGCATTTTGTGTCCAAAAGTATCTGTCTTCACTAATTTGAATTTGTCGTAAAAAGTCCATTACTGTGGATTTTAGTCACTTTTTGTCAAATAAAACTACTCCCTCCATTTCAAAATTTTTGTCGTGATTATTAAAATTAGTTATCTCAACCCGAAAATGTACTAACTTGGTTGAGCGTGGGGGCATAATGGAGTGCCTTGATTCGAAACCCCCGCCTACGACAATGTGGGGATTTGCCTTCGTGGTCGAGCACAGACCGGATTTGCCAAATGCGGGTTACCTCTCCTAGGTGGTTTGCGAGCTATTGCACAGGGGCTGGGTTTACCCTGTGCGCACCTGAAGGATTGCGGCTGCGGGTTCCATGTCATGAAAAAAAAAAAAGAGTTATCTCAAATTATTTTTCGTTTTAGAAATTCAAGACATAATTAATTTTTTTTTCCATTTTACCCTTAGTAAAATTTTATCATTAATGGAGATGACACATAAATATAATAAATGATTAATGAATAGAGATTATAACATAGATATAAATAAGAGAAAAATATGTCAAATACCCTCCTAAACAATATCTCTTAAGGGGCGTGTTAAACAAAAAAATGACAGATAATTTGAAACGGAGCAAATATATGTGAATGACTTTAACCCAAGACCTCTTATAGGAGGAGGAATTTTTATCACTTCATCACACCCTTCACAGGATTAAATGCATTTTTATTTCTGAAGGAACAGACTTTTCACAGTATTGTTAATTACTTTCTCTATCCTAGTTTATGTGTTATGTTTTGTCTTTCAAGAGTCAATTTTACTATATTTTGAAGCTAAATTGAACTAGATCAACTTAGTATTTTAAAATTAAAATTTAAATATTCAAAAATTATATAAACAAGTACTATAAGTTGCAATTCTTCTCATATTAATATGATTAAAAATGTATTTTAAAATATTGGTTAAAATTTACATAGTTGAATCTCGAAGAACGAAAAATGCCACGTGACTGTTGGAACAGGGGAGTAGAATGTATTTAAGTTATATATGAATAGCAAAGTTTCACTACATTTAACTTGTTTTGCTTTATTTTTTAAGTAGCTTATTTAACTTATTTTGAATAATTACAATAGTTATCTTGATACAAAGATTTTTTTAATTTATATTTGATATATAAAAATAAACTTGGTTATTATGTCTGTTTTCATTTAAATGGCGTAAGAAACAAAGACTTTTGAGACTGTAGTCTTAAATATATCATAATATTTGTGGGCTCAAAATGAAAATCGTGATCTTAAACATGTATAAAATATTGTGTGGCTATTAAAGATTACCATTGAGGTAAATTAGGAAGTTCCAAATATTTATTTTGTCAAACAAAATAAATGTATCATTCTTTTGGTTATTTTGTTGTCACCTATAAACTGAAAGAATTAACCAGGTCCTTTAAGAAACTATGTAAGAAGGTAAGAACGGAATAATAAATCAACACAAGGGTTTTACGAGGAAAACTCCTTACTCAAGGGAGGCAAAAACCACAACCCATCTCCAATAGGATTTCCCCAAAACTCTTCATTAAAACTCGAGCAACGTTTAATGTTACAACACTTTGTACAACTAAGGAACTGACACCTACAACCGCTATCCCCTCTCTACAATTTGGGCATGCCCAGTTTATTGATAAATAGTGCGGGTACGATTTTGTTTATTCTCTTTATTCTTCTCTCCAAATTTTTTCTGTAACTCGAGGGTTGTTAGTAGCGTATTTCTCGAAAAGGGATGACCTCCTTGTGATTTATCTGATCTCGAAGAACGTCGGGCAGTTTGATAAATGCAGTATTATTCATACCTTGATCTCTTTGTGAATATCTCAAGGATTTATGAGATTTTCGAGATGTGTCTTGATCGCTTTGTGAATATCCCTGGAGTTTATGGGATATTCGAGATGTCTTTTCAAGGGAATATGTGCCCCTTTATATAGGCATGAGTTAGGATTTAGGGTAGAGTATCCTTCAAGAATCTTAACGGACCTTGGAGTATGAAGATGGATTCGACTAGTCTTGTGGAGCCCTATTTAAATCCGATACAATTTCAATGTCTACAAACTCCCCCTACTTTAAGGCTTGTCAGAGTATAAGTCTAATGAAACTAAAAAATGACCCTAGACTTCATCATTTACCTTCATGGATCCCTAATCCATGCTTAGAATGACTAGAATTTAAATAGAGAAGATGGGTTTCGTGTTAAATTTCTTGAAATGGGTTTAGACTTCTAAAATGGAATTTGATGGTGAAATTGACTAGTATAACCATAGAATTTGATGGATTCCTTGTTGTTAAGCCTATTTCTTCCATTATTAATGGTTAATTTGAGGATCGAAGAATTAGGGTTCATACCCAAATTTGGGGTGATAAGTCCAAGTGCATTTATGTTTCGATGATTATCAAACTATTTCAGAACTAGATAGAGACCTGGTCTGTAACCTACTCTCTGTGCACCTTGCACTGTCAGTAGATAACAACTATAAAGCCGAGCCACTTGTTGCACACAAGTATAGCTGTGAGTTGGCCCATGCTTTAGGTCAAAATGAATGAGTGAACTCTATCCATCCCATATGCTCCCACTATATATACAACATGATGGAAACATATTGAGTAGACTTGAAAAACCTAATCCATATTGTGCAGAATCTGCCTACACAAATTTCTCAAGTGCTCTTAAGAACAAAGCCATCTACAAGTCGAAGAACCTGATCCAGACACAAGCTATTGTCTATGTTATTTAGGTTGTTATAAGTCTTTGTTTACTTGTGCTTAAACTATAAGCCTACTCTTCTAAAAAAGGAAGCTGTTTGTAGATGTTTAAAATTCTTAAGGTTGCTTCCACAAGCTCTTAAGTGGTACACTAGGCTAGAGTTAGCTTAGTTGTATTAGTGTGTGGCTAGAGTTAGTCAGGGTGAATTCTCAAAGGGTGCTTTTGAGTGGTACACTAGGTTGGAGTGAATCTAGGTGTATTAGTGTGCTTGGCTAGGGGTAGTCAAGTGTGAGGGTTGCATAAGCGTTATTGTAAGGGTGAGGGGTTATGGGAGTTAACTTCTAGCTTGCAATAGAGTTGTAACTTGAGTTTGCTCGGTTAGTGGAGTTGAAATCCTACTAGCGTAGGTTATGGTTTTTAATCCCTTGAGCAAGGAGTTTTCCACGGTAAAAACAGTGCCTTCTTTACTTATTGCATTGCATAAGGGAACTGGTAATTAACCAGGTCCCCCGTATACTATTTTGGTGGACGCACAACCTACAACAATTAGTATCAGAGCAGGTTCTTTCTAAAAGTGTAACGACCCGTTCCGTCGTTACTGTAAAGATTCCAAAATACCTGTAAACGTGTCATCCTGAGACTTTTCTCTCACTAAAGTATTTATGACGGACATCTAATCTAATGATAACAATTGTATGGAAGGGGATCAAGCATCGAAAATTATGGTAAAGGACCCAGCTAGGCTGCCCCAGCGCTCCTCCGAGCGCTACAGCCATGGCGCTCTAGCGTCAAAGGCCCCCTGAAGCGGTTGTACCATAATAGCATAAGCCGCTGCAACGGCTGATTGAGCACTGCAGCGCTACCGCCGAAGCGGTAGGCCAACAGCTGAAGCGGTGCGCGCAGTGAAAAATTCCCTATTTAAGGAATCATTTCAGGAATTGCTCCATTTTTCAATACCCTAATTCCCAGCCGCCCAGCTCAGGGAAAAATTAGAAATAACAGATTTCCTGGTCTTCATAGACCTTTCCAAAGCCTTCAAATTCACATTCCACCTAGTAGATTACTCCTAAAACCACTTAAATCTTGTTTCCTAAAGAATTATCAAGTGGGTGTTCCAAGTAAGATAGAGTTGGAGAGATGATGAGTCAACAACATTTTCACATAGTCCCCTCTAAACAAACCTTCCATATTCTTCACCTAGAACAAATTAATAACCTAGATCTCTACATTCCTTCACCTTAAAAATAAGTTCTTCCATAGATTTGGAAATCGTACTTTCTCAAATAAGCTTGGAAATGGAAATCACCTAGCCTTGTCGCGGATAAAGTCTAGAAGTGGGTTGAGATTCAAAACCTTCCTTTGTAAATCCAAAGGTCTCTTATAAGGGTTATAAAGGGTATTTCAATTCTTGGGCCGCAAGGTAGTCTCCAAGCTCTTTCGTACGGACCTCGATGTGGTGTTTAAAGTGAAGAGTCAACAGAGGTTCGTGGTACTCTCTCGGCCATGAGGTAGGTGATGGCTTCCTTTCGGTATACTCCGGTTATTTTTCCATATTGCTGTGTTAGAAGAAACGGAGAATGCATGTATAGGAAATTGGAGATTTGAGATGGAATTCTAGGATGGTATTGTTGTGTGTGACTTGTTTGTTCGGGCTTTTGGCCTGTAGACTCCTTAGGTATTAATGTGATTTTTCTTAATTATCGGTGGATTTATGTAACTTGGGAGTAGCGGACGGAATCGAGTTGTGCCTAACGATGAAAACTTCCTGTAACACGTGATTGTTTGTAGTGAATTTGAATGCTAGGTGGAAGGATAAAATGTATCATGGTAGTGATTGATTTCTAGTTAAATTGTGACGAATGACTCGAGTGTAGGGTGAGATTCTTGTCCTAAACTAATAGGCTGATTTAGGGAAATGGTAATACTATATATCAATTGATTGATCTGTTGGGTGTTGGGATTAGCCACCCGTTATATGTACTTGATTGTTCCATTGTGATGGTTGATACCGTGAGTAGTTGGTGTGAATTAGAATCTGTATTATCGTCTTGATTGGAGATAGAATTGGCATACCATTGTTGGTATTTGAACTGTGATACATTGTTGGCGTACCCCTTGTCGGTATTGTGATATGCTACATTGTTGGCGTACCCCATTATTGGTGCTTGTGATGTTGAACTTGTTTGTTGATGATTGACATATGCACTACACGCATTCTCTCATATTCATGATGCATGGCCGATACCCAATAATGATCTGGTATCAGTGAATGAGCGAAAATGATATTTGATAAACTCTTTAATTGAATGATTGTGAAAAGGCCGATGTCCGAAGATCCATTCTGGAATCATTGATTATATGAAACTAATGTTGATAAACTCTTTTACTTGAGTGATTGTGAGAAGGCCGATGTCCGAGGGTCAATTTCGGAATCGTTGACATATGCATTGCATACATTCTCACATATTCTTGATGCATGGACGATACCCGGTGATGATCTGTTATCGTTGATTGAGCGAAACTGATATTTGATAGACCCTTTACTTGAGTGATTGTGAGATGGCCGATGACCGATGATCTATTACCGAATTGTTGTTGCATGGCCGATTCCGATGATATCCCGAAATCGTTATTAGTGCATGGACTCCGCGGGTCCCCCAGGGTGGTGCCGGTGAGACTCCCCCTGTGAGCAATTAGCTGCAGTCCCGTCGTCCGTTGGGAAAAGATCCGGGATGGGTGGCACTTAGACTTCGCGAGTCACGCTGGGTTGTGCTACCGAGACATCGATATTTCCGTCCGGAGTACATGTGTACACCTCATCTGCATAGCATGGCATCACATCAATATCCTTATTGCACTGCATTGCATCATGACTTGACTTAGATGTGTGAGTATTGGATTATGATGATTGGATTGTGATGATTGTATTGTGATGATCGAATTGGATCGGATATATTCGGACTTGATGCATTTGAGTTTAGATGCTTTACATAGGCAATGGCGAACATTTGGATTTGATTATATGTGAATGATATTATTGACTTGTGCTTGTTAAATTAACCTAAAATTAGTCGTAAACTGTTTCTAAGTGAGTTAGGATAAAAAGGCGTTGTAACGATGAGCTCGCCCTTAAACACAAATGAACGACTTGGGAATTATATATATGTTGAGAATCTGTGTAGGTGATTGGTTAACTCATAATTCTTTAGAGAGTTGTTGTGGCCTAAGGTATATTGACGTTGTGATGTACTGCATATGGATATGTGATTTAGTGATTATCATCATTATTCTTGAATTCTTTACCAATATGTATCACTAACCATTGTCGGCCTATCATACTTACTCAGTACGCGTGTTTGTACCGATATTGCACTTGCTACACTCTTTTTGGGTTTAGATTGTTTCAGGTATTTGATTGATATGAAGCGGAACGTACGGTGTCTATCTGGAAGGCCTTCTCCCACTTCATTTCGGGACGGAGGATGCATCGTAGAATGTAATGGTAATCCAAGTCAATAGTCGCTCTTGTACTAGTCTATACCAGGTCATGGGAAGTCATATCGAGTCTATAATTTAGTGTTGTGGTTAGAGGTGGCAATTTGAGCCGATATTTAGAAAATTAGCCTATTTTACCCACATGTTAGTGAGTTGGATCACTCATATTTCAGGTGGGTAAATATGGGCTTCAAGTCTCTCTTTAACCCATAAAAATATGGGCAAATATGGGTAAAATATGGGTATCCATATAAGAACACACTAGACCCGATAACCACTCATTTTGAAAATGAGAAATTTCTTTCTTACTTCCTACCCCAACCCTTACCCCACCACCCACCCTGCCATGCCCCCCACCCCGCACATTTTTTTATTTCATATATTTTATTTTTCTTTTGTAAAAAGCTTATAAAAAAGGAGAATTTTTTTTTCTTACCTCCAACTCTGATCCCTACCCCGACCCCTACTAAACCCCCCCCCCCCCCACCCAAAAAATCAATTTCATATATTTTACCTTTATAAAATTTTATAAAAAATGGAAAAAAAATTCGTACCCCACCCCACCCCTCCACGACTCCCCCACCCCACAAATTTCAATTTCAAATATTTTACTTTTATAAAAAATGAAAAAAAATTTCTTACCCCCTCCCCACCCCTCTCGACCCCCCCCCCTCCAAAAAAAAATCAATTCAAATATTTTACTTTTTATAAAAGTTTTATAAAAAATGGAAAAAAAAAATTCTTACCCCCGCCCCACGCCCTCCACGACTCTCCCTCCCCCCCTCCCCCCCAAATTTCAATTTTCATATATAATACTTCTATAAAAAATTTATAAATAATGAAAAAAAAATTTCGGTCCCCCCACCCCACCCCCTCCCCTACCTCCAACACCCCCCCAACAAAAAAAATCAATTTCATATGTTTTACTTTTATAAAAAAATTATAAAAAAATGAAAAAAAAATCATACCCCCACCCCACCCCACCCCACCCCCTCCACGACCACCACCCCTACCCCTCACCCCTGAAATTTATATGAAAAAATTAATTTAACTTGACAAAAGAAAAAAATTATAAGCATACACTTGAAATAATAGTACACTTGTATAATATAGGTTAACTCATAACCAACCCAACTATTTATTACCCAACCCATATTTACCCATATAAAATTTGGGCGGTTTGAAATCAAACTCATTTTTGTTCAAACCATTTTCAACTGAACCAAATCTAACCAAATCCACCCGTTTGCCACCCCTAGTTGGGGTAAACATATAAACCTTGTGGTTATTGAATATTTATAAATGGAATTCCGCTGTATTTCTTAATTACTAAATTGCTTTAAATGGAATGTTGTGTGATTGATACGTTATATAAATGAGAGGGTTCGCCTACCAAGGTGGGAAGGTAGGTGCCCGCACGAGCCCAAAAATGGGTTGTGACAAGTTGGTATCAGAGCCTAGGTTACCGGTCTACTAAGTCAAGTGCAATGTCTAGTAGAGTCTCGTGGAATGGTACGTAGACGTCCGTACCGGTCCACGGGAGGCTATAGGGCATCTAGGAAAATTTTCCTTCGTTCTTTCAAATCGTGCTACTCTGGTTGAATTGGTATCTTAGTGGATCCAATTGGTATCTAGACGATTCCAATTGGTATCTGCGCGCGAAAAGCATGTAGTATTTGGAATCAGGTCTGAGATGCATTGAGTGTGGTCGAGTAAGATTTTTAGTTGCGAGACAATTCAAGTTGATATGATATTTCTTCTAGGTATCGCGCTCCATCGGTCAGCCAACCGCTGAAGCATTACCGCTGCAGCGTTAAGGCCGCCGTTGAAGCGGAAGCTTATATTTCTCTTTGAGCGCTTCTGCGACCTTTCCACCGCCGAAGCGGGACAGAGGTAGCGGTCTGAGAGACCGCCGAAGCGGTACTACTGGATTCAGAGACCAAAACCCTTCCCTATTTCCCCCTATTTTCTAGCTACTTCGACCGTATAAAGCAACAGTAGCCTCGCTATATAAAAACAAACCCGACAACGGCAAGTGTCACTCAAACCATCAAACACATATCATTACCATTACCAAAACAAGAAAATCAAATAGTCCCACATTCAAATGAAATTATCCGAAAATATTGAGCCCGAATGAGGTTAACCAAGAACCATCCAAGTTGCTACTACGAAACCGATTGTCATTACTAAAGGAAAGAAGCTAAACAGTTCAACATCCAAAACATGTATCCAAAAATTAGCCATGAACCAGGCTAACCGAAAACCTAAAAGAAAACAACATCATCCAAACAAGGGAAACAAAACAAACCAAAGAAAAACAAAGATTGTCTGAAACATGCAAGCCCAACATGGGCAACCCAAACACTAGCTTGGGGGGGGGGGGGAAGATCTCTTGGCCCTTCGAGTACTCATGGAACCATCTGAGCTGCCTGCATCCTCCACTGATTTGCTCCTCCTGTCACCTCCTCTGGCCTCGCTCACAAACGAGTATCTTTCAGAGTCATCCTCGTCATGCACAAGCATATCCACACTGGGGTACATCTTCTTCCATAGGCCTTTGAAACCTCTCCAAGACTTCAAATAGACCTTCTTACGAGATTGTTTATGGCCGGCTCCCTCTCAAAGTCAGTGCGAAGTTGGACATGATCTGCGGCCATAGAAGTGTAGACAGTCTGTAAAGTGGTGAGCGACTCGTCCATCATCTTCTGGCTGTCGAGGTAGTCCTTCATCTCCTCCATAGTAAAGTAACCTCCACTAGCACTGGATGAACCCGCATCCACAGAAGGCCTCAACATGCACCGGAACATCAATATCATCTCGTCAAAGCGAGCGTTAATATGCTGAAAATGGCCCTAACCAGGGGCAGCCCCAGCCTGGGTCTCAGCTCCACCTCCACCTGCACTGGTACTAGCACTTGTTCCCCCTGCAGTCTTCCTCTTCTTGTGCTGGATGGCAGTGCCCTGGCCATACACCCGCAACGGATGGAAATCAGCATCATAATCTACCAGGATATCATCAGGCCTCCTATGGACCCTAGTCCTCTTGCACAGCGAAGTGATTAGTGACGGGAGCACCAGACTAGACTCCCCAGACCGCATGAACTCCTTCCATTCTACAATCACATGTGAACCCACATTCATAGGAACATCATTCAGGATACAAGCAATCAAAAGAGCCTGAGGATAGGTCACAGAGGTGATATTCCTCGAAGGGCGGACCCGGCGGGAAATGATGTTCAGCCACCTCCTGGCCTCAGCATTAAATTTTTGGCAAGATATTCCCACTCTGGACCTGCCCCAAATAATAGAAGCTCTATTCTCCACAGCCACTAGTTTGGATACCAGCCAATCCCCATTATCAGCAGTATTCTTGGGCTCCAAGAATTCATCTGAAGGATTGTCTGCCTTATACACCCGGTTGATCGTCTTGGCCCCCACCTTCACAGAAAACCCGCATATCAGAATCTGGGGATCAGGAGAATCTCAATCAACGGTAGGCAACATGGCGTAGAATTCCCGTACCTAATTCTCTTTGCAATGCCCGGGTTCCTTGATCAAGCGCATCCACTTGATCTTTTCCAACCTCTCCAGAAACTCAGGAGCCCGTCTCTCCACATTAGTCATATCAAAACCCCTCTCCAGCAATAGGGGCATATGCCTCTGCTCCAATAAATGGCGCTCACATTGTGGGGTGGCAAAGATTGAATACACGGGTACTTGCTCCTCCTATTGTTGCTCCAATTGTTCGGCGTCTAGATTGTCAGCCATTGTACCTACGAGTAATAAGTATGTTATAAGAATTCATTTATCAAGATTGAGGAAATATAAAGTAGGTATTCTACACTCTAAACCTCAGCAAAATATATTATTGGTGGCGGTCGGAGCGCGCCACCGTAGCGGCCACTCGGGACCGCCGCTGGCGGGGCCTCTATGGTGACCATGGCCACCGAAGACCAAGCTATTTTTCTCCCGCCCACTTGAAACGTTGAAGCGTGACTTCTCTAGCGGTCCCTTGACCACTAAAGCGTTACCGTCTTCCCCAGCAGAACCGATTTTTCCATCTCCCTAAGGTCTCAAAGACTTGTTTTTATGAATAGATCGGGCAGATATCAAGCATGTGAGGGATCTGCAAACCCTTAGTACGTAATTTCTAGCCATATCAATTCCCACTATCGAGTAAAACCCACGTCCAAATTCAAACAAAAATTATTTACTTTGTTTAAGTTTTAGGTCCAATTCTATTCATTAACTACGCAACATTTGATGTTTAGGCCATTCTAACGCTAAGTTAGTTGTGAAATTCAGCCCATCAACATCCCATAGAACCATCAACCAAAACCCAAAAATCTCAACTTTGGTGTTAACAAACCCATTAATCGAAGCATAAGGATGTAGAAATCATATTCCATTATTCTATTGCAAGTAGAGAGGAGAAATTCTTGCCTTGAGAATTGCAAATTTGGGTGTGGTTGGTAATGGCTGTGAATGACCTTGAAAGCCCTTCTTTTCCTTCCTTTGGAAGATCTATTTGTTATAGTTTAAGGGTGGGATTAAGGTGTAGGTTGAAGTGTGGGTTATTAGAGAGAATTTTATGGGGTGGGGGACAGTTAAGAGGTGGTATTTGGGTAGGAGAAGGGAAGGATAGCCGTATAGGAGGGGAGGAGTATTTTGTGGGAATGGGAAAAGGTGGGGGAGAGGAAAAGGTTTTAAACTTCTAAAATTCCCGATCACCACTCCGGTGGACAGTACGCCGCTCCAACGAAACCGCTGAAGCGCTACCTAGAAGCGACGCGGTCACGATGGTTAATTCCACCTGTCCATTTCATCCCAAACGTGATCTGTGATTAAGTCCCACCCATGTGTTTTCCCTATGGACACTTACCTGAGTCCCTACCCTTGTTAGTAATTTTCATGCGCCTTGATACGCCCTTGCCGTTCGGGGACGAACAGTTATTTAATTGGTATCTGATGTAACGACCCGTTTCGTCATTACTGTAAAGATTTTTGAAATACCCGTGAACGTGTCATCCTGGGTCTTTCCACTCCCTAAAACATTTGCGACGGACACCTAACCTAGTGACAACCACTGTGCAGAAGGGGATCAAGCATCGAAATTCGGGTAATGGACCCAGCTAGGCCCCCTCAGCGCTCACCCGAGCGCTACAGCGTCAAATACCCCACTGAAGCGGTCGTACCATAATAGCACCAACCGCTGCAGCAGCTACTCGAGCGCCGCAGCGCTACCGCCAAAACGGTAGGACAACCGCTGAAGTGGTGCGCGCAGTGAAAAATTCCCTATTTAAGGAATCATTTCGGGAATTGTCCCAATTATCAATACCCTAAATTACAGCCTCCCAGCTCGGGAAAAACCAGAAATAAGAGGTTCCTTGGTCTTGATAGACCTTTCCAATATCTTCAAATTCACATTCCACCTAGTAGATTATTCCTAAACCACTTAAATCTTGTTTCTTAAAGAATTATCAAGTGGGTGTTCCAAGTAACCTAGAGTTGGAGAGATGATGGGTCAACAACATTTTCCCATAGCTCCCTTTAAACAAATCTTCCAAGTTCTTCATCTAGAACAAATTAATAACCTAGATCTCTACATTCCTTCACCTTAAAAAAAAGGGGGGGGGGGAGTTCTTCCATGGATTTGAAGATGAGTATATTTTCCCCAATATTAGCTTAAAAATGGGTAAAACATCTAGAAGTGTTGTGGATGGAATCTAGAAGTAGGCTGAGATCCAAAACCTTCCTTTATAAATCCAAAGTCTCTTATGAAGGTTATAATGGGTATTTCAATTCTTGGTCCTCATGGTTGCTTCCAAGCTATTTTGTGCGGATTACAATGTGACGGTGGGTTGAAGGAATCAACGGATATTCATGTCACCCGCTCGGCAATGAGGTAGGTTATGGCTTCCTTTCGGCAGACTCTGGTTAGTTTTCTATATTGTGGTGTTAGAAGAAACGGAGAGTGCATGTATAGGAAATCGGAGACTTGGGATGGAATTCTAGCAGGGTATTGTGGTGTATGACTTGTTTGTTCGGGCTTGTGGCCTGTAGACTCCTTAGGTATTGATGTGGTTTTTCTTAACTATCGGTGGATTTATGTAACTTGGGAGTAGCGGACGGAATCTAGTTGTGCCTAGCGATGAAAACTTCCTGTAATACATGCCTATTAGTAGTGATTGATGTCCTAGTTAAATTGCGTCAAATGACTCGAGTGTAGGGTGAGATTCTTATCCTGAACAAATATCTTTGATTTAGGGAAATGGCAATACCGAGTATCAATTGATTGACCTGATGTGTGTTGGGACTAGTTACCCCGTTATGTGTGCTTGATTGTTCAATTGTATTGGCTTGATGCCATGTGTAGTTGGTATGAATTAGGACCTAGGTTATCGTCTTGATTTAAGATAGAATTGACACAACGTTGTTGGTATTTGAACTGCGATACATTGTTGGCATACCCGTTGTCGGTACTTGTGATATTGATATATTGTTGGCATACCATTTTGGTATTGTGAGATGGTACATTGTTGGCATACCTCATTGTCAGTACTGTGATGTTGAACATGATTATTGATGGTTGACATATGCATTGCACACATTCTCTCATATTCATGAAGCATGGCCGATACCCGGTAATGATCCGGTATTGTTGATTGAGCGTAACTGATATTTGATAAACTCTTTACTTGAATGTTGTGAAAAGGTCGATGTCCGAAGATCCATTCTGGAATCGTTGATTATATGAAATCGAAGTTTGACAAACTCTTTTACTTGAGTGATTGTGAGAAGGCCGATGTCCAAGGTTCAGTTCCGGAATCGTTAACATATGCATTGCATACATTCTTTCATATTCATGATGCATGACCGATACCGGTGATGATCCGGTATCGTTGATTGGAAAACTGATATTTGATAGACTCTTTTACTTGAGTGATTGTGAGTGGCCGATGACCGATGATCTATTCTGACATCATTGTTGCATGGCCAATTCCGATGATATTCCGAAATCGTTGTTAGTGCATGGACTCCGCGGGTCCCCCAGGGTGGTGCCGGTGAGACTCTCCCTGTGAGCAATTAGCCAGGGTCCCGTCTGTCTGTTGGTCAAAGATCCAGGATGGGTGGCACTTAGACTTCGCGAGTCACGCTGGGTTGTGCTACCGAGACGATGATATTTTTGTCCGAAATACATGTGTACACCTCATTTTCATGGCATGGCATCGCATTTATACCATTATTGCACCGCATTGCATCATGACTTGACCTGGATGTTTGATGATCGAATGTATTCGGGCTTGACGTATGTGGGTTTAGATTCTTTACATAGGCGATGACGAATGTTTGGCCTCGATCGTATGTAAATTATATTGTTGACTCGTGACTATTAAATTAACCTAAAATTAGTCGTAAATTGTTTCTAAGTGAGGCAGGACAAAAAGGCGTTGTAACGATGAGCTCGCCTTAAACACAAATGAACGACTTGGGAATTACATATAGGTTGAGAATCTGTTTAGGTGATTGGTTAACTTATAATTCATTGAGAGTAGTTGTGGCCTAAGGTATATTGCCGTTGTGATGTATTGCATATGGATATGTGATTTGATTCAGTGATTATCATCATTATTCGTGAATTCTTTACCAATATGTATTACTAACCATTGTCGGCCTATGATACTTACTCAGTACGCGTGTTTGTACTGATATTGCACTTGCTACACTCCTTGGGGTGTAGATTGTTTCTGGTATTTGATTAATATGAAGAGGAACTTACGGTGCCTATCTGGAAGGCCTCCTCCCACTTTACTTCGGGACGGAGGATGCGTCGTAGAATGTAAAGGTAATCCGAGTCAATAGTCGCTCTTGTACTAGTCTAGACTAGGTCATGGGAAGTCGTATCGAGTCTGTAAATTGTTGTTATTGTAAACATATAAACCTGGTGTTTATTGAATATTTATAAATGAAATTCCATTGTATTTCTTAATTACCAAATGCTTTTAAATGGATTGTGTGTGTTTGAAATGTTATGTAAACAAGAGGGTTCGCCTACTAACGTGGGAAGGTAGGTGCCTGCACGAGCCTAAATTGGGTCGTGACAAGTTGGTATCAGAGCCTAGGTTACCGGTCTCACAAGTACAAGAGCAATGTCTAGTAGAGTCTCGTGGAATGGTACGTAGACAACCGTACCCGTCCACGGGAGGCTATAGGGCATCTAGGAAAATTCCCCTTCGTTCTTTTAAATCGTGCTACTTCGATCGAATTTGTATCTCGGTGGATCCAATTGGTATCTGGACGATTCTAATTGGTATCTACGCGCGAAAAGCATGTTGTATTTGGAATCAGGTCTGATATGTGTTGAGTGTGGTCGAGCTAAGATTTAAGTCGCGAAATGATCCAAGTTGGTGTAATATTCTTTGCCAGGTATTACGCCCGGCGGTCGACATACCGGCGTAGCCTTACGGCCCGGGCGGAGCCCCTTCTGCTGAAGTGGCTCCTTCCATTTCCTTCTCGACCGCTTCTGCAGCCCAGCCACCGCTGAAGCAGGACCACTATAGCGGTCTAAGGGACCGGCGGAAAATCTTACTAGATTCGAGCCACGAACTCTTCCCACATTTCAACTTTGCTTCCCCTGTTTCAGTCAATTGACAGACCAGATAAACAGCAACAACAATTCAAAACAGTAGTTTTGCAACAAGCCCGACAAGGGCAAGAACCATTCAAGTTGCTACTACGAAACCGATTGTCATTACTAAAATAAAGAAGCTAAACAGTTCAACATCCAAAACAATTATCCAAACATTAGCCATGAACCAGGCCAACCGAAAACCCAAAAGAAAACAACATCATCCAAACAAGGGAAACAAAACAAACCAAAGAAAGGGAAAGATTGTTTGAAACATACAAGCCCGATATGGGCTACACCCTATAACTTGAGAGGGAGGCCATGACAACCTCTTATTTGGAAGAAAAGGTACTATGGGTCAAGCAAGTGATTGACCCTTTCCCAAATCTCTTCTAAGGTCTCTTTAAAAGAACTTCCCTGTCTAGTTAAGTGGCTTTCAGCCTTATATCATGCAATCATGTCCTTTTGTTACTTCTTTTTCAATCACAAATTAGATAACATTAGGCAGTTCACAAATCAAACAGTCAAATTGTTTGCCTTTTTCATTCTTAAAGACTATTTACCCCTGTTTCATTTCTTTTTACCCTTCTTATTTAGATTGCTACCATGAAACTTCTTTCCATCTTTATTTATCTTTTATGCCTAGACACACACAGAAGATCAGAGAGGACAGCCATGCATTAGAGTAAAGTTTTAGTCTAGGTTGTTCAGAACTTGAGGAAAATAAAAGAAAAGTCATATTGCCTCTTTCCCCTTTCTTCTTTCAATATTTTAGACTCTCAATTCTAGCATTCATGACCTTTTTACGAAATTCAGACTCACATATGGATGACAACAGTCACAGATTCAAAGCAAGATATCAACCCCCCTAATTTTCTTACCCTATCATTTCATTCTTTAGTTAAAACCAATCAATAAGGCAGTGTCAACAAAGAGTCATAAACAAGAGAAGCAGACCTCTTCTTAATATTATCCTCATTCCATTTTTTCTTCATTCTATACTCTTCTTAGCTTTATCATGACTAGGTGGTCAAGTTGGCAATTAATTCATTAGTCATTTAGCAAGTTAAACAATCTTAGTTAGTTTAGAAGATGACATGACTTTGTGATCCATTATTCTTCCTGTTGTTCCTACTTTCTCATATAGTTCCACATATTTAGGCAGACAAACTACTACTAAATGTGAGCCTGTGACATAGACTATGGAGTCAAGTTATGAATGCCAAGTGCACAAGCAGATAGGTTCAAACAAGGTAGAGCAATGTATCAGAGTAGAGCAGATAAGTTCACACAAAGTAGAGCAATTTTGAGCAAACCAAAGAAAAAACAAGATTTGATATTTTAAGTATCATGTTCTTAACCACTTTTAGGACTTCTGCCATGGATCATAGACACTCAGCATTCACATATCATAATTGATCACACACAACCTACTCTGGGGACAATACTAATACAGTTATAGTCCTAGACAAAACAAGCAAACCACAAACCTAAAGGGGGAGGGAGGGCATGATCCTAATTCCCCTTTATTCCATTATCAGGCAGCAAATAACAAATAGACTGGTCTATTTCTATTTTGCTTTAAGTGTAGGACTGTTCTTTAAAGGAAAGGGGAAATGAGTCACTTCACCATCACACTTAAAAATCCAATACCACATATGCATGTTCCTAGCTGAACTTCCTTCATTCATTGAATCGCAGGAAAAAGAGAAAATACCACAGATCATATCCACAAACATAGGTCAACCTCAACGGTCCAACTAAGCCTTTTTACCAATCAACTTACTTCACAATTAGAGTGTTTCATGATGAATAGGAAATAACTAGGTTAGATGGTAATCACACACACACATTTTTATCAGTTTCAATCATGTCACAGTATGCCACAAATAAGCTGTCTCACCTCCCCTATTTCTTTTTAGAATTAAACCTAGATTAGTACCTTTGTTCTACGCAAGATTATGCTTAGTAAACTAATAATAATGCAAATGAAAGGCTAAGAAAAGGGGAAAGGGACTTGCCCAGCATCTCACTTACAACTTCAAAGTCTCAGGATCATATAAATAGAAATAAGGTCAAAACAATTCATGGCCATTCTTCTCTTTTCAAGAACTCTGATCCTGGCATTTCTATTTATCTTTTCTCAATTTATCTAGGAAAATCATGCATTAAACACATTCCCAACAAGACAGAGGCAAATAATCACATCTAATCTACAAAACACATTAAAACCCAACAACATAAGCAGAATCTAAATGCTAAAACTAAAAATGAAATGAACTAAATTGAGGTTTACCTTTTATATGCGCAGCCAAGGGAAGAATGGATTTGATATCTTGTGCTTCCAAACCAACAGACTCCGCCCCACAGAAAGAAAAATAAAGCAAATGAGAACCAAATTTTCAACTAGAGCCTAACCCCTTTCGTTTAGGCTTCAAAATTATTTTTCTTGGAAAGTTTTCTTGAAAGAAAATTCTAAGTTTTTCACTTTCCTTTTCTAAAACTCTATTCTTAAACCTTTTTCCTCACTATTTTCCAGTTTTCGATTTTTTCTTCGAAAAACCAGATCTCCCTTGTGCAAAGGCTGGGGTTCTTATTTATAGAACCCCAAAATTTTGACCACAACCAACAAACACCGATGTGGCACGAAGTTTAAACATCAAACCAACGGTTTTAGATCGATATCAACAAATATACGACCAGATCTGGCCCTCTTGGGTCGATCTGACCAAACGAACACGGACCAATCACAAAATACTATCAAAACAAAAATGTAAAAACATCAAATAAAGATGATTTCGGCAAAAATTTGAAAAGATAATAGTAAAGGGAGGATTTTACCATTTTCAAGTAAAGCAAATGCACAAAAAACTGTGTGAACGTCGATCTTTCACCATGATAGGCATACATACACTGTGCATGTCAGCCCAGACTGATTCACGTGCCATTTCTGGCATGAGAGAGGTAAGAAATTAAGGGCGGCAGCCAGTGTTTGCCTAAAATGGCAATAGAGAGAGAGAGGCGGGGTGGGGTTAAGGAAATGAAAAGAAAAAGGGGTGGGGGGGGGGGGGGGGGTCGATATTTGGACGTTTAAAACGTCTGGGTCGGGTCACAGCCTGGTTGGGCTGGACTCGATCCAGATTTATGACTTAATGAAATGGGCCTTTTTGTATACATCAAGTGTCTATATGCATATGCATTGTATATATGTATATGTATACTTGATGTATACTCGTGTACATATAAAAAAATTAAACAATATTAATCATATAAAATTAAGCCACAATTATTTTATAAAAAATAGTTAAAGAAAGTCAACCAAAATTATGTATGAGCCAAAAATGGCCTTAAATAGATTAACTAATATAATTAAGGCGCTAAACTATATATTAGCAATAATAAATATATAAATTAAAATAAAATGTTAACAGACCTTTTTTTTTTGGCAAAATAACCATGATTTGGCTAGTTTAATAAAAAAAAAAAAATTATAAATGATTAATTTGCAATAATCACTACATAATTAATTAATTGACTCAACTAAAACATTTATGGGCGATTGTGCCTACTTATTTTTATAAATCTTGTGGATTATATATAAAAATTAGAAATTAAAAGGGTGGAAACAACCTAATTATCCAATTTATTCAAATTGCTCAGACTTTTTTTTTTTTTTTTTACAAAATATTAAAAGAAGTATTTGCAAGAAATATTTAATAGTTTTAAAATAACTTAACTAAATAAAACCCTTTTCATTTTCCTCCTTTTTCTAATAAAACCTTATAAGAATAATTATAAAAAATACTTATTAATTCCTAAATGAATTTATGACGCATTAAAACCTCTTTTATCAATTTAAGGGAGAAATATTAATCTGGATGATTTATAAAAAATCATTTAAGTCCTAGAAATGCTCAGCTCATTCATTTATTACCCGGGGACTCTGGGCAGTCAAAATATATTGGGGGAGGTAAAAAATTAGGTGTCAACAGATGTGTCTCAAAATTTGTTAAAAGGATGGCTTGATTTTTTTTGCAAGGAATGCGCAGTTGGTGGTACAAAAAAAATGAATTCTGGGCTTGAGCTGATCTGGACAATTTTAAAAATGGGTTACGGACATGAACAAATATTCTGAGGGAAAATAAAGGCTATTTGGGCCTGGAAGCGCACATTAAACTTAGACCAAAAAATGAGATTTTTTTGGGCTGCATTTGGACCGAAAATTTTGGACTGGGTTATGATGGTGGAATGAGCTTGGACCTAAAGAAAATTGTTGGCTTATGGGCTTCAATGATTAAAATGGACCTAAATTAATGAACTTGCATTATTTTTTATATATATGGATGTATGTATGTACGTATAAAACGGAGATATACTCTATATTTTATATATATACATATAAAAAGCCCATAGGTACTAAACTTATTTTGTTAGGACTAGAATAGTAGCGACTATACTCTGGAGAAATCCCGAGTGTGCCCTAGTCCGGTAACAAAGTGAGTTAAACACTTACACGAATTTTCTAAATCAAAACCCCTTTTTATAAGGGGACTTTTTGCCGAATTTTTCTTGAAATTATGATATGAATGAAATGACATTTTCTTGTGGAAAACTAAACACTTTTAAGCAAATAAGTATATTAATCACACATTGAAGCTTGTAGGTCAACTGTATTCTACGGATCTTTAATATGGTGCATAAAACTTTCCCTAGGGGATCACCAGAACCCTTACCTCGAACTTTGGTCCAAAAGACTTTTTCTCTTATTTGGAAAAACTCTTTAAGCCTGGTTTTCCTAGTTTTCCATAAATAAGTTAGGTAGCGACTCTAAAAATACTAGAATCCAATTATAGCACCAACAACCTCATAGTAACTTTCTTAACCGCGTAAAAGTGAACCGTACCAGATGGCGACTCTGCTGGGGAATTCCTAGGTTCTAACCATAAGGGTTTCAATATAATGTGATTTTTAACTGTACTTATTTGTTTATGTGTTTAAATTTCCTAATTATAACTGTCATTCATTTCATATTATAAACTCTGTCACTCATGGCAAAAAGTATGGTTTCAAAGGGGACACGCGGGATCGCGATCTTGCCTTCACTAAAAAATCGAAACACCCCTTCTTTGGAACACGTTGAACGTTAAGTTGGTGTGCGGTCACCCGACGTCTGACAACAGTTCACCCCGAGTAGTCCGCTCGGGTCTAAGGTCAATTCGAAAAACCTACTCTTGCATATGCCTAGGTTAAAGCTAAGCCAAATCCAAATGAGAAGTAGACTGAGTGGTTTGAATATTTTAGACGTATCCAAATCCGATAGGGGGATTACGCCGTGTCAAGTACGACCTATGACCCGAAAAACACCGCATATCATATTATGTGCTATTTGAAAGCGTTTAAATGTGCTTATGAATGAAACTATTGCCTAGGGGTGGGGAAAATTAACTTTGGTTTTTGTTTTGTAGATGTCAATTAATTTAAGTTTCGATATGGTCCTTGTTACACCTCAAAAAATTCCCCGTTGATGTACCGTGAATAGACTAACGAAGAGCACGAAGTATACGGTATTGCAATGAGTAAGGAATGACAATTGATGACCCTAATTAAGATTTTAAAGACATTCGATGTTAGACGAGAAAGTTTGCCAAGAGAAGGCAAGTCATACGGTATGTATCGGAAAGGATTTGCCAGTAACAAGTTAATGATGATTTAATGATGCTTTAGAGAATATTTATAACGTCCCTTAGATTGTTAATGAGGTGATAAACAAGTGTCAGAAGGTTCCATAAGGATTGGAGATCAAACGAGTCGACGAGAACGAGTTCGGAATGACTGGGCATTATACGGCCAAACATACTGGCCGTATAAAACATACGGGCCGTATGTTCATCCGTATAATCAGCCCAGATTAACACCCCTCTCTGGACAGTATAATTTATACGGACCGTATGTTAGTCCGTAGAAACTGGTCGGGACAGATTTGTGTATTTAATAAGGGACCAAGTTTTATTTTATTTCATTTCCCTCTTCACACCCCTTCTCTCTAGAACATCTCTCCACATTTCTCCCACAAGAATTCAAGAGATATTAGTGTTAAACTTCATCAAACCAAGTGAATCAAGTGTAAGAAACCCATTAAAGTTCATCCAAGACAAGGAATCCAAGTGAAGGTGAAACTAGAGTTTTGCTTAAGTGAAGTGTTTGCCCCCAAGGGTCATTCTTACACCATCTAAGGTAAGTTTTATGGTATTTCCGTGTTGTTTAAGGTATTTGAAAGTTGAAACACTTGGATTGTAGAAGGAAATAGAAAATGGGTCATGAATGTGGGAATAGTGTCACTTTTGAGTAATAGTTGGATTGAGTCATGATTCTTGATATATTGTGATTATAATCATGTTATGTAAATGATATGTATATGATATGAATATGAATATGTAAATGAATACGAGTATGAATAGAAATATGACTACGAATACGAATATGGATATGGAATGTAAACGAGTACGGATATGGACATGGATATATGTACACAATCACGCGTTAGAAATGGAAAGTCCCTATGAAAAGCAAGTAAGTGTTTATGACGATGATACTACTATCTTCCATCGTATGCTATTTCTTATGTTGTCTATTATGCTTTCATAATGATGTTGATTATGCTTTACATACTCAGTACATTCTTCATACTGACGTCCTTTTGTTTGTGGATGCTGCGTCATGCCCGCAGGTGGCCAGGGAGACAGACTTGATCCATAGATTTATTTCTCAGGGACTACATAACGAGCTCCATTCATTCGGAGCTACAGCTTTTGGTATTGATTCTTTTGTGTACATATTTATGGGCACGGCGGGGTCCTGCCCCACCTATATGATACGACATACTCTCCTTAGAGGCTCGTAGACATGTGTATATGGTTAGATGCATTTGGCCTTGTCGGCCTATATTTTGGATACTATTTTGTTAGCCTTGTCGGCTTATGTACATTGATATGGGCATAGTTGCTAACGATGATATAAATATATTGTTGCCCAATGGTATTAGTATGATTGATGAATGAAAATGATGATTTAGCTATGTGGCTCACCTAGATGTAATGTGAAAGTATGTTAAGAGGTGCCGGGTGGGTTAGCACACAGTGCCGTCGCGGCCCTCCGGTTGGGTCGTGACAAAAGTGGTATCAGAGCAGTTCTGTCCTAGGGTGTGTCTACGAGCCGTGTCCAGTAGAGTCTTGATTATGGGTGTGTTGTGCGCCATACTTATAAACAAGAGGCTGCGGGCATTTTAGGAATGAATGACCTTCTTTCTTCATAAGATCGTGCGATAGAGCTACGATATAAGAACTTCCTTCTCCTTAACCGTGTGTTATGTATTTCGAGAGAGATGTAAAGAGAGAAAGGCTACGGCGGCCAAAAGGGCAAGACGGTGACGAAAAGCGGGTGAAAGAGCATCGCCAACGGTTGTAGAAGAAAGTGAGTCCCCGAGTGCGGCTCGGCCTCGGTCTCCCATTCGGTGCCTATTTTTGAGGAGCGTGAGGGGCCTCGGCCCGACTCCGGCACCTCTCCGGCTCCTCCGGATGCTTCGGGACAAGATGTAAAAGAGGCCATTCATTTGCTTACTCAATTGGTTGCTACCCAGACTCAACGGCAAAGTACAGGGCAAGGTGATAGGGCTGTTAGTGCAAGGGCCCGTGATTTTATTAGCTTGAACCCTCCAAAATTCTTTAGATCAAAGCCGCATGAGGACCCTCAGAACTTTATCGATGGTATGTTGAGGACGCTTTGGTTTATACATGCTTCGAACACCGAATCGGTGGAGTTAGCATCCTATAGACTGAGGGATGTTGAGGGATATTGGTTTATGCGCTTCCCTCGGTATGGCAAGAATTTGTAGATGCTTTCCTCCGACATTATTTACCTCCAGAATTTCGGCGAGCTAGAGCCGATAAGTTCTTGAATTTGAGGCAAGGAAGCATGAGTGCTCTAGAGTATGGTCACCGCTTCAATTCTTTGGCTAGGTATGCTACGGCCATGGTAGCGGATATGGGTGACCAAGTGCACCGATTTGTGAAAGGCCTAGGGCCGCATTTGATGGATAGGTGCTTGACTGCGTCCCTTCAGGATAATATGGATATTTCATACATTCAAGCCCATGCTCAAAATTTAGAAGAAAGCCTACAACAACAAAGAAGCGAGCGTGAGCATGATAGAGGGTATAACAAGAGGGCTAGATCTTTGGGTCCGATGAGTGAGCATAGAGTCGGGCACAGACAGTAGTTTTCAAGGCATTCAGGCCATTCTATGACTAGTGCGCCTCCACGGTTTTCAGGCCAGAGATTTGATAGATCTACTTATCCCGGGCCGAGTCAGAGCTTTTCGGGATCCCAGTTCAGCGGTGATTCGGGTCAGGCCAGGCTACCCATGCTACGATATTCCCAGTGTGGGAAGTTACATTGGGGTTAATGCCGATTGGATTCAGAGGTTTGCTATTTATGTGGTCGACCAGGCCATATTATGCGTGACTGCCTTTTAGTTGGTGGTAGAGAGTAGGACCCGGCCCTTCGGGGTCGATGTGGGATCTTCATCATCTATACGCCACATGGGGCCGAGGTTCACGTGCGTCGGTCAACCATGGTAGAGGCGAAGGAGAGTCCCCGTTCTACCCGTCCTCGGCACCGTATTTATGCTTTAATTTTGGACGCCAAGATCTTGAGTCTTCTCCTGATGTTGTCACAGGTATATTATCGGTATTTTCTCATGACGTATATGCTTTGATAGATTTGGGCTCCACATTGTCATATGTTACTCCATATATTGCGGGTCGGTTTAGAGTCAAACCAGAGTCGATCAAACCTTTTGAGGTGTCCACACCTGTTGGTGAATCGGTAATAGCTAGCCGAGTGTATAGAAATTGTGTAGTTGTGATTTGTGACCATCATACTATGATTGACTTACATGAGTTAAAAATGGTGGATTTTGATGTTATTATGGGCATGGATTGGTTGGCTTCATGCTATGCCAATGTTGATTGTAGAATGAAAATGGTTCGTTTTCAATTTCCGGGAGAACCAGTTTTAGAATGGAAAGGAAATACGACGTCACCAAAGGATAGGTTTATTTCTTATCTAAAGGCAATTAAAATGGTCACAAAGGGTTGCATTTATCATCTAGTGCGGGTTCAAGATGTAGAAGGTTTGAACCGCCGACTCTTCGGTCGATTCCCGTAGTGAATGAGTTTTCGGATGTATTCCCGAAGAGGCTTCCGGGCCTCCTCGGCGGGAGATTGGTTTTGCTATTGATGTGTTTCCGGACACTAAGCCTATATCTATTCCTCCTTATAGAATGGATCCTTGAAATTGAAAGAGTTGAAGGAGCAATTGAAAAACTTGCTTGAGAAAGGCTTTATTAGGCCTAGTTCATCGTGAGGGCACCCGTATTGTTTGTCCGAAAGAAAGATGGCTCCTTGAGAATGTGCATTGACTACGGCAATTGAATAAGGTGACGATTAAGAATAAATATCTCTTCCAGGATTGATGACTTATTTGATCAATTACAAGGTGCCAAATGGTTTTCAAAGATAGATTTGAGATCCGAGTATTATCAAGTGAGAGTTAGGGAGAAAGATATCCCTATGACAGCCTTCAGAACAAGATATGGTCATTTTGAGTTCAGAGTAATGTCATTTGGGCTAACTAATGCACCGGCAGTGTTTATGAATTTGATGAACGATGTGTTCAGACCCTTCCTAGATTTATTTGTGATTGTATTCATCGACGATATCTTGGTGTATTTTAGATCGAGCGAACATGCGGATCATTTTGCGTCTTGTCTTTAGAGTTCTTCAAACTCGAGAGTTGTTTGCAAAATTTTCTAAGTGTGAGTTTTGGTTGAACTTAGTGACATTTTGGGGCATTGTTTCGGTAGAGCGGTATTCGGGTAGATAGCCAAAAGATTGAGGCCGTGAAGACTTGGGCAAGGCCCACAACTCCTACGGAGGTTCGTAGTTTTTTGGGCTTAGCAGGTTATTACAGGAGGTTTGAAGAAGGTTTTTCTTCTATATCTGCACCACTCACAAAGCTGACCCAGAAATCAGCAAAGTTTCAATGGATAGATGCTTGTGAACGTAGTTTCCAAGAGCTAAAAGATAGATTGACTTACGCGGTCCACGACACTTCCCGGAGGATTGGAAGGTTATGTTATTTATTGTGATGCTTCAGGTATTGGGCTAGGATACGTACTGATGCAACATGGTAAAGTGATTGCGTATGCTTCAAGGCAATTACAGAAACATGAGAAGAATTATCCAACCCATGATCTTGAATTGGCTGCAGTAATTCATGCATTAAAGATGTGGAGACATTATTTGTATGGCGTCCATGTGGATATTTACACAGATCATAAGAGCCTTCAGTATATCTTCAAGCAAAAAGAATTGAATTTGCGGCAACGACGATGGTTGGAATTGCTAAAAGATTATGATGTTGATATCCTATACCACCCCGGAAAGGCAAACTTGTGGCTGATGCTCTTAGCCGTAGATCCATGGGAAGTTTGTGTGATGTTGAGCCAGAGAAAAGAGAAATGGCTCGTGAGCTCTAGCAGTTAGCTAGCCTAGGAGTTCGGGTAGTGGACTCAGGTAGCAGGGGGGCTACCATTCGGAATTCGCGATCTCGTCGCTAGTAGTGGAAGTGAAAGAGCGACAATACGAAGATCCCGTACTAATGCATTACGGAGATACACTCCCTCGAAGGAGAAGTCATCATTTGAGATTGCGGGGAGACGGAGTTCTCCGATGCCGAACGAGATTATGTGTTCACGATGTGGCGAGGTTTACGCCACCAAATATTGAGAGAAGCTCATTGTTCCCGTTATTACATCCCACCCTGGAGCAACGAAAATGTATCATGATCTTAAGTCTATATTGGTGGAATGGGATGAAGAAAGATATAGCGGAATTTGTAGCTCGATGTCCCCACCGTCAACAAGTGAAAATCGAGCACCAAAAGCGGCGGATTGTTGCAAGCTATAGAAATTCCAACTTGGAAATGGAAAGTAATTAACATGGACTTCATTACAGGCTTGCCCCGTTCTCGACGTAAGTAGGACTCTATATGGGTGATTGTGGATAGACTCACGAAATCAGCTCATTTCTTACCAGTCAGAACGACATATGTGGCAGAAGATTATGCAAAGCTTTATGTTAAAGAGATAGTGTGACTTCATGGTGTCCCAGTATCCATTATCTCCGACAGAGGAACTCAGTTTACGGCTAATTTTTGGAAGTCCTTCCAAGAGGGTTTGGGGACTCATGTGCCTTAACACGACATTTCATCCACAGACTGACGGACAAGCTGAACGTACTATTCAGACCCTCGAGGATATGTTCCGAACATGTATGATGGATTTTGGAGGAAATTGGGATGATCACTTACCCCTTATTGAATTTGCTTATAATAACAGTTATCATTCTAGCATCCAAATGGCACCGTATGAGGCTTTATATGGGCGAAAGTGTAGATCCCCAATTGGGTGATTTGAGGTAGGAGAGACTAAATTGATAGGGTCAGACTTGGTCCAGCAAGCCATAGAAAAAGTTAAGCTCATACAAGGTCGACTATTAGCAGCCCAAAGTCGTCAAAAGTCCTATGCGGATAATCGTCGAAGGGACTTAGAGTTCCAAGTGAAAGATTGGGTATTCTTAAAAGTGTCGCCAATGAAGGGTGTTATGAGATTTGGCAAAAAAGGGAAGCTTAGTCCCTGGTACATTGGGCCTTATGAGATCGTGCGCAAGGTAGGCGAAGTGGCTTACGAATTAGATCTACCTCCTGATTTGGAGTCAGTTCACCCAGTTTTTCATGTCTCGATGCTTCGTAAATGTGTTGGAGATCCTACTAGGATCATTCCAGTAAATGATGTTCAAGTGACAGAAAAGTTGACTTATGAAGAGGTACCCATTGCCATATTAGATAGGTAAGTACGGAGGCTTAGAAACAAAGAAGTGGCCTCAGTTAAAGTTTTGTGAAGAAACAATAATCGAGAAGAGATGACATGGGAAGCGGAAGAAATTATGAAATCCAAGTACCCGCACTTATTTCAGCCCCCGAAAAAAACTCAAGATGAGACATCAAGATCATAAGGTATGTATGTTTTCCTTTTTATGCATTTGGGTCGTGTGTGGCCAAACTCTTATACTATTATGTTGTGGCCCTGTGAGGCATTGTTATTATGGGATGTTGTGACAGGATGGTAGTGCCATATTACAGGGGAAACTCTGGCGAAATTTTTATAGAAACCCCAAGGATTTAACATTCGAGGACGAATGTTCTTAAGGGGGGAGAATGTTACACCTCGGAAAATTCCCCGTTGATGTATAGCGAATAGACTAACGAAGAGCACGAAGTATATGATATTGCAATGAGTAAGGAATGATAATTGATGACCCTAATTAAGATTTCAAAGACATTCGATGTTAGACGAGAAAGTTTGCCAAGAGAAGGCAAGTCATACGGTATGTATCGGAAAGGATTTGCGAGTAACAAGTTAATGATGATTTAATGATGCTTTAGAGAAGAGTTATAACGTCCCTTAGATGGTTAATGACATGATAAACAAGTGTCAAGAAGGTTCCATAAGGATTGGAGATCAAACGAGTCGACGAGAACGAGTTCGGAATGACTGGGCATTATACGGCCAAACATACTGGCCATATAAAACATACGGGCCGTATGTTCAGCCGTATAATCAGCTCAGATTAACACCCCTCTCTGGACCAAATCTACGGCCAGACATACGGTCAGTATAATTTATACGGACCGTATGTTGGTCCGTAGAAACTTGTCGGGACAGATTTGTGTATTTAATAAGGGACCAAGTTTTATTTCATTTCATTTCCCTCTTCACACCCCTTCTCTCTAGAACATCTCTCCACATTTCTCCACAAGAATTCAAGAGATATTAGTGTTCAACTTCATCAAACCAAGTGAATCAAGTGTATGAAACCCATTAAAGTTCATCCAAGACAAGGAATCCAAGCGAAAGTAAAACTAGGGTTTTGCTTAAGTGAAGTGTTTGCACCCAAGGGTCATTCCTACACCATCTAAGGTAAGTTTTATGGTATTTTCATGTTGTTTAAGGTATTTAAAAGTTGAAACACTTGGATTGTAGAAGGAAATAGAAAATGGGTCATGAATGTGGGAATAGTGTCACTTTTGAGTAATAGTTGGATTAAGTCATGATTCTTGATGTATTTTGATTATAATCATGTTATGTAAATGATATGTATATGATATGAATATGAATATGTAAATGAATACGAGTATGAATAGAAATATGACTATGAATACGAATATGGATATGGAATGTAAACGAGTACGGATATGGACATGGATATATGTACACAATCACGCGTTAGAAATGGAAAGTCTCTATGAAAAGCAAGTAAGTGTTTATGATGATGACACTACTCTTTCCCATCCTATGCTATTTCTTATGTTGTCTATTATGGTTTCATAATGATGTTGATCATGCTTTACATACTCAGTACATTCTTCGTACTGATGCCCTTTTATTTGTAGATGCTGCGTCATGCCCGCAGGTGGCCAGGGATACAGACTTGATCCTAGCTTTATTTCTCAGAGACTACATAGCGGAGCTACAGCTTTTGGTATTGATTCTTTTGTGTACATATTTATGGGCACAACGGGGTCCTGCCCCGCCTATATGATATGACATACTCTCCTTAGAGGCTCGTAGACATGTGTATATAGTTAGATGTGTTTGGCCTTGTCGGCCTATATTTTGGATACGATTTTGTTAGCCTTGTCGGCTTATGTACATTGATATGGGCATAGTTGCTAACGATGATATAAATATATTGTTGCCCAATGGGATTAGTATGATTGATGAATGAAAAGGATGATTTAGCTATGTGGCTCACCTAGATGTAATGTGAAAGTATGCTAAGAGGTGCCGGGTGGGTTAGCACGGTGCCGTCGCGCCCTCCCGTTGGGTCGTGGCAGTCCCCGACTACACACGAGTCGTCGCGAATTTGGGGGCCAAAATGTCCCCGGAGGACAAAAGGGAAATTTCATGTCATTTAGGAAATTTGACATCCATCATGACTATGACCGGTTGCAAGGAACTGATAGAAGTAATTACCGGATTCTGGGATAGAGATAGGATGGTTTTTAGATTTGGGAATGACATCGAAATGACACCAACTCTGGAGGA
Source organism: Lycium ferocissimum (assembly GCF_029784015.1). Lineage (NCBI taxonomy): Eukaryota > Viridiplantae > Streptophyta > Magnoliopsida > Solanales > Solanaceae > Lycium > Lycium ferocissimum. Next base: position 81,053 of record NW_026725428.1, read on the forward strand.
GTTTAGGGATGTGTTGACTAGTGTAGTCTCGGGGTTGAAAATAAGAAAGAAATCCAACCAAAATGCTTTAATCCCAGAAAAACCCACCTACTCCCAAATTTGTAGAATGCTTTGTTTAAATTATGCCAATTGGGCCCATGGCCCCACCATACCCTTTAGAGAGCTATACAGAAGGTTTGGGAGCCCGGATGGATTTGTGGAGCATCTCGGGGAATTCAAGACTTATGCCGAATAGACGACCACCAGACCTTTGGCTTTCGCTATTTGCTTTCTGGGAACCATGATTTTTCCCAAGGATTAGTCCTTAGCCCTAGATACCCGAGTCATTTCAGTCACCCATGCCATCTTTTATGGCATAACCCAAAAAGAAGAAACCAAATACTTTGACATAACCCTAATCATACTAGACGATTTGTATCGAGCCCTGAGCCTCGTTTAATCACTACAAATACTTCCAAGGCTGTAACTTACTCCTGCAATGGTGGATCCTCAAGTATATGGTCAAGGAGCTAGGGGTGAACAGTACTTAAGTAAGCCGGCTGAAAGGGATAATCTTAGGGATTTTTGCCCAAACTTCAGAGAACAAAACAGACAAAGTTGGACATTCACTTTCTCCAGACTAAAGGAAGAAAGCATTCAATGGATGTTCCATGACTTTGTGTCCACTGAAGTTGTAGTTAAAGGAAGAAAGTGTCCATTCTTGTCACTTGTGGGAATTCGGAGAATTCGCCCTTATGCACCTGCCAGGGTCTTGAGACAATTTGGGAGAATTCAAGTCATACCTCAGATTGGAGGCATGGGAGATTTCATCATTGACTTGGACATCGATAGACCACTGAGAGCTTTGGATTGTATACGAGAATGGAAGGGTCACATGATTTGGGGGATACCTTAGCCGAAGATAGGTTTCGTCCGGGTTGTGTTGTGGAGTATAAGGATTGGTTGAGGGCCGACTTACAAGGCACGCTTCCTCCTAGACCTATCCTATACAGTTGTGTCCAAGATAAGGATTCGCAAGCCAAAATCCGAGCCCGTTTGGTTCAAAGGAGAGCTAAAGACAGAGATGCCAAGTATTTGGAGAAAATTGAGCATGACAAAGCCATCATAGAAAGTCTGAGACACGAGTTGGAGCTTACTAGTGATTGTTTGATTGAGCTAGATGATCGAATGAAGAAGACTTTAAATGATGTCGCTCCGCTGACCTTCATACAGAAAGGGTTTCTGATAGAGGCAACTTTGACATCGGCCCATCTTCATATCCAGACTACCCTCCGGAAAGCAAAGAAAGCCAAGACTAATAGGGATCGGGCTTCATCATCCACCACTGGAGGACACTTATGCTGATTTATTTTATGCACTTTCTTTACTTTATCTTTTGTGCCCCTTTGGGGAAGAATATTATTATTAATGATTATGGGGTAATGGTTTGATTCAAATGGCACATTTATGTCTCAAACGATTAGTATGCTTAGGAGCGCGCGTAGTATAATCTTATAAACTACTTTGTGTGACTTATTTGCTTTCATATGATTCGCTTAAATGCTTAATTGATCTCGAATATCGTCCACTCACCCTAAAGGAAAACAATGAACAAAACTACCCATACTAAGCCTAACAACTTTCTCAGAATCTAAAGATGAACAACAAAAAGGCACCCGAGCTCGAGGTTATGAGAAAGAATGAGGTCTCGCTGCACCGAAAGATTCAAGATCTCAAAAAATAGATCCGAGCGGTCAAAGCCAAGATTAAAGAAGCGGATGAGTTAATGGATTCGGCAGAGAGTTCGCCCAAGAAACCTGATGAAGCTCAAGGAGAGAATGTCCTAGACAAGGGAAAAGGGATTCTTCCCGAGTACATCCCGATAATAGAGGAGTCCGAGGAAGAAGAAATAGAGTCAGACCCGCAGGAGCCCACGTGGCCATCAAGAAGGCTGCCTCCGCTGTACCATCAAACCTAAAAAAGGAAGAAACCTTCGCCGCACCTTCAAGCCCAAGAGGGGAAGGAGCTTCTGCTGCGTTATCAAGTCCTAGGGAAGAGCTCGTGGAACGAATAGGGTATGTCCGACCAGCTTCGCCCGAATGGTGGGCTATTGCGATCAAGGCATTGGATTGTCCCTACCGCGTCTCGCCTAAGTATGTTACGAGCGAGAAAATGATGATCAAGTTTCGAAGCAAAGGAATAGTCAGTGTTTGCTTCGACAGGTTGCCACCATGTCCTCTGGTCTTCACACACAAAATATGCCCTTATCACCAGGATCAGGCGGAGCACACCATGAATGAATGCTTAGCCTTCAAGAAGAGACTCATCAGGCTGATAGATGAGAAAAGCATCACCAAGATGTGGGGACCGCATTCACTTTTGGTCCATGACAACATTATCCCAACTGAAGGGATTACTCTGAACACTCGTATTTGGCGTTATGACTTCACAGTATTCAGGGACTCTTATGCTAGCATCTTCCAGAAATTGGTCAGCATTGGGAAGATTAGCCCCATCAGAACCAGAAAGGCTCAAACTGAAGGAGTTGGCCGCCGCAAAATGTGCCTATACCATTCTGGAGCCTTAGGGCACGACATAGAGAAGTGCGATGCATTCAAGTTTGAGTTGGAGAATTTGGTCTATAAGGTCGCCATTTGGTTGGTGCTCCCGACTCAGTATTAGAATGTGGGGCCTTTAGGGCCAGAAAGGGTTGAATGGACAAACAACCTGTTGACCTCAAAAGAAAGGTCACCTTTTGGGTAGTTTTTAGGGGATCCCATTTTTTGTACTTAATACGGATTTGTCCCTCTCTATTTTTCTGTAAACGGAACTGCGCCGACCAGATGTCCCAAGGAAGGATACGCAGGAAGCCCCTATCGGGCCTGGTCATAGGTAGGTTCTAAGTCTTATCTTATGTAAACCGAACTACGGAAGGGCCTGACTTCCCGCGGAGGGATACGTAGGCAGTCTACATAAGACTCGGTCCCTATATATTGTAAATATTATATTTCCCTCACTCGACAAAAAACCAAATACCCAAAACCCTGTACAAGAGATCAATTAAGCATTTAAATCAAACATATGACTATTTATGTGCTAAGTGTTTTAAACTTCCATCTATGTGTGATATCTTGATTTTCTTCTCATCATCTGACGAACTAACTCTGTTTGCCTTTGAGTTATTCTTTTCTTATAGAAAGAGAAGTTGATTCATGTTCACACTAGCATACTTCATAAGATCCAAAGCTGCAATAGCATCCTTATCCCTACAAGATAGAGGCAAAGAAAAGATGACTGGTACTTCAGAGAACGAAACTACCCCTACTGACATTGCTCTCAGAGAATCGCCTCTACGCGAACTGCCTGAGTCATCACCTACTGAAGACGTCATGAAAATGATGTTTGAAAAAATCGCCCATATCCAGGAGGAAGTGGTGCGAAACAAAGCTACTAATGCTGCCCGAGAGGCCCCTGCTGAAGAAAGAAGGCCTCCGCCATTTTTTCTATCTCTGAATTCATCATTACCCGATCACTTCCCCACTCGGTCCGTTATGACCACCATGCCATTTACCCTAATCGACGGACACATTGGTGCCTCAAACCACACCCCACCACCACTTAACACTAACTAAATTCCCTGGACCGCTCACTCTATCCCTTCTTACCCAACACCACAAAATACCCATCCCGGCATCACTATACAACTAAGCATCATCTCACTACCAACCGAAAAAAGCACCCCTATTACCCAAAATTGCCCTGCTGTTTCTTTCTACACACCTATCACACCAGGCACCTTTTCACCCGATCAAGAAATTGACCATTATGAGGAGATGGAAAAGGCATGGAAGGCTGAGCAGGAAAAACAGGAAGAAAGGCTTGAGCGAAAAATGACCGCAATGTTGGAACGATCCATGAGGACTACCCTCACTGGCACAGGCCTGAGTTATGACGACTTGTGTATGCATCCCAACTTGGATTTACCCGAGGGCTTCAAAGTACCCCGTTTCGAGTTGTTCAATGGGACGGGCAATCCTAAAATGCATCTGTGGGCCTACTGTGACCAATTGGTCGGTGTCCGAGACAACCAAGAGCTCATCATGAGGTTGTTCAGCCGAAGTTTGATTGGAGAAGCCTCAGAATGGTTCACGGCGCAAGACATACGCCGTTGGGTCACATGGGAAGACATGGCTGCGGCTTTCATGGAAAGATTTCGCTTTAATATAGAGATGGTACCGAATAGATACTATTTGGAGGAAGTGAAACAAAAGTCCACCGAAACTTTTCGTGAATATGTGAGTAGGCAGAGGATGGAGGCCTCCCGGGTACAACCCCTGTGGGCGAAGAAGTACTTGTGTCGGTTTTCATCCGTTCACAAGAAACAGATTTCTATGTAGAATGCTTTCAATGGCAGGAAGACTTTTCTCTGAACTAGGATGGAGGCCGAATAGATACTATTTGGAGGAAGTGAAACAAAAGTCCACCGAAACTTTTCGTGAATATGTGAGTAGGCGAGGATGGAGGGTTACAACCCCGCAAGGCGAAGAAGTACTTGTGTCGGTTTTCATCCGTTCACAAGAAACAGATTTCTATGATAGAATGCTTTCAATGGCAGGAAGACTTTTCTCTGAACTAGTCAAAATGGGCGAGGCTATAGAAGATGGTCTCAAGACTGGCCGAATCATAAGTATGACCAAAACATTCGCCGGTTCGAGCTCAACCGAGTTCGTGCACAAGAAGAAGGAAGTCGTGGCTAGCATATCCCACACTCCTAGTCCCAAACACAAAAGAAGGGAAGATTTCCCGATAGAAGCATACGCTTCACCTCCCCCAAATTACCAAGCTCCACAGCCAAATTATCAAACTCCCCCACCTATTTACCGTACCCCACAAAATAACCAACCCAATACCTACCAAAATCAATCACCACCAAATGCCTATAATGCACCATATCCGAATTTCGAAAAGAAACCCCCTCGGGTATTCACTCCATTGATGGAATCTCGGACTGATTTATTCAAAAGATTAAGTGCAGCTGGGATGATCCAGGCGCTTCCCCCAAAGGTCGTCGACCCAAAGAACCGATTTTACCGAGCTGACCAGACATGTGCCTATCATTCCAATGGTATAGGGCACAGTACTGAAGATCGCATAATCCTAAGAACAAAATACAAGACCTAATTGACCGGAAGGAAATTGTACTCCAAACGGCCTCTCCAAATGTGAACACCAACCCTTTGCCAAACCATGGCAACAATGTGATTCATATGATTGAGAGAGAAGAAGAATGGGTGGCAGGAAGGCCCACAATCCATAATTCTGTGAAAGAACTTGAGCGCACAGTAGCATCACTGTCTTTGCAAGAACGCCCATGATTTAAAGTATGAATCCCTGCACCAATGACAACACACATTGCTCAAGTGACTCCAGCACCACCCCGCAAAGAGTTTGTAGTCCAAGTTGCTGCCGCATATGGCATTACAAGAACAAGAAGATGCTACTCTCTAGAAGACCTGGCCCAAGGGGCACCCCGAAGGGAGCAAAATCTGAAAAGGACAATCACAGAAAAAGAAGCTGAAGATTTCTAGCACCGAATCCAGCCAAAGAAATACTCTATTGTTGAGCACTTAAAGAAAATGCAAGAAAATACCGGCCTAAATCTCGATACTAGCATTGCTGCAAAGTTCACCTCAACACCGCCTGGCTTTAATGAAGGTATTGGAGGAAGCTCACGTCCCAGTGGGAACAAACAGTGAGCATCTGGCCGAAATGGTCGCTCACGTTATGGAGGAGCATCAAATTGCCTTCACAGAGAAAGAGTTTCCCAAAGAAGGCACAAATCATAACAAAGCATTGTATATCACCATCATGTGTCGCAACAAAGTGGTAACCCAAGTGTTAATCGACAACGGAGCAGGACTTAACATTGTCCCGAGTCTACCCTAACTCAACTAGGATATGACCTTGGAAAGCTCCTTCAAAGCCACAGTAATATAAGAGCGTTTGACGGAGGACGTTGTGATGCTACTGGGGTAGTCGACTTGGATGTTCAAATAGGACCAGCTGAATTCACCGCTGAATTCCAAGTCATGAAAATACCCGCCAATTATAATTTACTTCTGGGAAAACCATGGATCCACATGGCAGGAGTAGTACCATCCTCGCTTCATCAATTTGTAAAGTTTGTCTAGAAAGGGGAAGAAGTGGTGATCCACGAAGAAGCCAGCATGCACAATTACCTAGACAATTCTGTACCTGCCATTCAAGCCGCACCCAAAGGGACGGAATTCCACATCATGGAGTTAGTGGGAGCGGCCCACAAGATAGATTCCCCTGAAGTTCACATGCTAGCAGTTTACAAAATGATTGCTGCCACTATGATCCTAAACGAGTTTGAACCCAAAAAAAGGTCTAGGAAGAAACCTGCAGGGCATTACCGAGCCCATTCCCATTCTTCAAGATAATTTTTTGCTTTGGGCTTGGTTACGTCCCAGCAGAAGAAGACATACCTACTAAGAAGAAACAAGAGGTTGCGGATCTTTGCAAACCCATTCCAAATCTATACCAGTCATTTCCCCACAGAATGCCTATGCTTGGAGATGCTGACATTGAAGAAGGGATAAGGATGCTATTCCAAGAAGAAAATTGCTCCGTGATTCTGGATGAATGTGCTGAAGTGCTCACCATAAGAGAGGCAGAATCGGGCGAGCAGCTGTCTAACTGGACCTCTACCCAGCTATTGGCTCTTCGGTAGAGAAAGATGCATTTATTTTAAAAATAGGGAGGATCGGTCGAGGCCCGATTGCTCACCCTTTTGTAACTTACATACCTCGTAATGTTTTCAAAAACGAAATGGCTTGATCCAAGCCAGGACCACAGTTTGTACTTCTGAATATTTTAAATTAATGAAAGCCTCAGTTTATCAAAACTATTTTGGTTTATTTGCTGCATGCATGTTTTATACTAACATATTTTGCTTTGAATTTCTTTTCAGTAATAAAAACAATAAAGCAACCTTAAATGTCATGACATGTTGCGAAACGAATGAGTCGGGCAGCATAGAGGAAGAAGAGTATGAGGAATACGATGAGACCACAATGCTACCCGAGGGTCTCACAGAGGAAGTAGAACAACTAGAGAATGAGCAGAAGCCAAATCTGGACGAAACAGAAGCTATAATCTAGGTGATGAAGAGAATGTCAAAGAAACAAGGATAAGTGCACACCTAGAGACTCCTTTAAAGGAAGAATTGATAAGTTTACTAAGGGAGTACGTGGATATCTTTGCATGGTCGTACGCCGACATGCTGGGACTAAGCACCAGCATAGTATCCCACAGACTACCCATCAATGAGGGTTTTGCTCCAGTAAAGCAAAATACCCGACAATTCAAACCGGATCTTAGTATCCGAATCAAAGACGAGGTGGAGAAAAAGATTGAGTCAGGAGTGGTGGAAGTGACCTCATACCCCACATGGCTAGCCAACATAGTTCCGGTACCCAAGAAAGATGGCAAGATAAAAATATGCGTAGATTACCGAGATCTTAACAAGGCTAGCCCAAAGGATAATTTTTCACTCCCGAACATCCACATAGTCATAGATAATTGTGCCAAGCACGAGCTACAATCGTTTATGGATTGTTTCGCCGGCTACCATCAAATCCTAATAGATAGAGAGGATGTCGATAAAACAGCCTTCATCACCCCATGGGGAGTGTACCATTACAGGGTAATGCCCTTCGACCTCAAGAATGTCAGCGCAACATACATGAGAGCAATAACTACCATTTTCCACGACATGATCCATAGAGAGATTGAAGTCTATATAGATGATGTCATTATCAAGTCAAGAAAAAGTTCGGAGCATACCACACATTTGAGGAAATTCTTCGACAGGCTCCGAAAGTTTAACTTGAAACTGAATCCAGCTAAATGTACGTTCGAAGTACCAGCCGAAAAATTACTGGGATTTATAGTCAGTTGAAGGGGCATAGAGCTAGACCCGACAAAGATCAAAGCAATCCAAGAATTACCTCCTCCCCGAACTAAGAAAGAAGTCATAAGTTTCCTGGGAAGGCTGAATTACATTGGGCGATTCAGAGCTCAATCCACTATCATTGTAGAGCCCGTCCAAGCTCTTGAAAAAAGGACGCTCCTACGAAATGGATTAAAGAGTGACAAGAGGCATTTGACACTATCAAGAAATACTTGTCCAACCCGCCAGTCTTGATACCACTAAGGCCCGAGAGCCCACTGCTGCTATACTTGTCAGTTGCTGAAAAGGACTTCGGTTGCGTGTTAGAGAAACACGATGAAGAAAGGAAAAAAGAGTGTGCCATTTACTATCTGAGCAAGAAGTTCATAGCCTGTGAGGCAAGATATACGCTAGTGGAGAAAACCTGCTGTGCTCTAACTTGGGTGGCGCAGAAGTTGAGGCATTATTTGTCTTCATACACCACTCACCTCATATCCAAGATGGATCCGTTGAGGTACATATTCCGCTAGCCCATGCCAATCAGGAAGTTGGCCAAATTGCAGATGCTGTTAAGTGAATTTGACATTGTGTACATAGCCCAGAAAGCCATTAAAGGACAGGCTTTTGCTAACTTACAAGCCGCAAGCCGGGTGGATGAAGAGCGCGAACCACTTCGCACCCATTTTCCAGACGAAGGAGTGTTGGCCATAGAAGAAGGAGCAACAGAATCTTATACTGGCTGGAAACTGTTTTTTGACGGAGCAGTGAATTACAAAGGTTCCGAAATCGGAGCGGTCTTGATATCAGAAAATGGGCAACACTACCCCATGGCCGCCAAGCTCAAATTTCGTTGTACCAACAACATGGCTGAATACGAGGCCTACATCCTAGGTCTCAGAATGGCACTGGCTATGGACATCAATGAATTATTGGTCATTGGAGATTCCGACCTGCTGATTCATCAAGTACAAGGCGAATGGGCCACCAAGAATGACAAGATCTTGCCATATGTGAGCTCTGCACAAAGATTGTGTAAGAAATTCAGAAAGATTGAATTTCGACATACGCCGAGGGCTCAGAATGAATTTGCCGATGCACTTGCCACAATAGCATCAATGATCCAACATCCTGAAAGCAGTCACATCGACCCGCTAAGGATAAGTCTGAAAGAATATCATGCCTACTGCTGCCACGTGGAGACTGAGCCAGATGGCAAGCCATGGTATAACGACATCAAAATGTATCTGGAAAGACGGGAATATCCCGAAAGCATTACAAGTGGACAAAAGAAGACCATCCGAAGAATGGCAAATGGCTTCTTCCTAAACAAAGAAGTACTATACAAGCGGACCCGGATTTGGGTCTACTTCGATGTGTAGATGCCAGCGAAGCCTCCAAACTTCTAGAAGAAGTACATGCCAGAACATGTGGACCCCATATGAATGGATTCGTACTAGCAAAGAGGATCCTACGAGCTGGATGTTACGGTTCGCTTTTACGCTGGTTAAGGCATAAAAGTTACTACGAGGTTGTTGGTACTCTATTTGGATTTTATATTTTTAGAGTCGCCACCTAATTTATTCAAAAGGAAAATTACGAAAAACCGGATTTAAAGAGTTTTTTCAAATCGAGAAAAAGTCCTTTGGACCCAAGTTCGAGGTAAGGGTTCTGGTGATCCCCTAGGAAAGGTTTTAAGCACCCTAGTATTAAGGATCCGTAGAATACGGTTAACCTACGAGCTTCACTGTAAGGTTTATTCATTTGTTTATATGTTAAAGTTTTTCTGCAAAAATATAGCTTTTACATCATCATTTCCAAAAAAATTGGCAAAAATTCCCCTTATAAATAAGGGGATTTGGTTTAAAATAAATCTGCGTAAGTGTTCAACCCACTTCACTTTCGGACTAGGACACACCCGGGATCGCTCCCGAGTAGAGTCACTACTATTCTAGTCTTAACGAAATGTGTTTAGTAATTACGGTTTTTATACTTATGAAAATATGGGATATACTCCCGTTTTGATATATATAGGATTTTGCTAACCTACAACATTAAGGTAGTAGGTTAGCATTGTACCCAATTTTTTATTTTTCCAAAATACCCTTAAAATACTCCTGCCAGCTCAAACACTAGGGACTTTTTGGTCTTCTTACTAAATTCATAATTTCTCTCTTAGACTCCAAAACTTCCTTGCTACAAAATTACAATTCCATTTCACTCCACATTTGTTCTCGACGTCTACACCCCCACAATCGCCGCCGCCCACCACCATAGTCATTGTAAAAACTTTAAGCGACAAAGTCTCTTAGGGTTTTCCTTTAGAGGATTTATCTTCTTAACTATTAAAATGAGTTGTTATTCTAGCGGTAACAGCATACGCCCAGTGATTTATAAAGAAGACTCTGTTCATAACATTTGATGACGTAATATTAGAAATGATCGGAAAATTTAAGTTAGTCGGAGGTCCGGCCATACTTTCCGTCGATGCTCTTGATTTTATGAGAGATAACCAACTAGTGGGTGGTTGGGATACTTAAATGAAAACTCCAACCTCTTTCAACGAATGTTGGATTGAGAGAATAGCAAAACCATTTAAGGATTGGAGAAATTGAGTGCTTGCACAATGGGGGAGAAACGAAGCAAGGCTTCTTAATTTGCAGACAAAAGAGACGAATTTTTCTGCCAAGTGATATGGCCATGAGCTACAATTTTTTGTTTCAGGTTAAAATGACAAAATAGTCCACGAATTATTAATGGGCCAGTAAAGTGGTAGGGTTATCTTTTATGAGTGAATTTTTGTGCTTCGGATGTGGAAGAAAGGAAGAAGAAAGACAAAAGAATGATAGTGGAGGATTTGGTTCAAATGAGTCTGTGGATGGCCAACGAAAAGAAAGAGAGAGATTTGAATAATTTTCTATCAAATATGAATTGGAGGGAAGAAATGGGGAAATTCTAAAAGGACAAAAACGCCCTTACATTTAATTTGCTGGCTTTAAATAAAAAACAAAAAGTGGGTATATTGCTAACCTACAACCTTCATGTTGTAGGTTAAGAAAAACCCATATATATATATATATATATATATATATATATATATATATATGTATGTATGTATGTATATATGTGTGTATATATGTGTATGTATATATGTGTATGTATATGTGTGTATATGTATATGTATATGTATATGTATGTATACATATATATACAAAAAGTGGGTATATTGCTAACCTACAACCTTCATGTTGTAGGTTAGCAAACCCATATATACATACATATATGTATATATATATATATATGTATGTGTATGTGTATGTGTATATATATATATATATAAATGTATATATATACATATGTACATGTATATGTACATATATATATATATATACATATATATATATATACATGTATATATATACACACACACACATATATATAGGCAAAATACATCAAAGCACCCCTGAACTATACCCGAAAAGTCGATATCACACCTAAACTATACAAGCGACCTATTACACACCTTAACATCTAAAAACTGAAATTATTTACCCCCTGCAAACTGATGACCACTTGCACAATGGGAAGTGTAACCCACTCTCTTGCCACATCAGCGCCACACCAGCACCACGTCAGCGCCACCTTAGAAATTTCCTAAATTTTAATTTTATATTTATTTCTTTTTCTTTATTCATTTAATTTTTTTATTAATTATATTTACACTAATTAACCATTAAAATCCTTCAATAATTATATCTTCTTCATCACCACCACCTCATTTCACTGGAACCACCAATGCGCTACCACCATCGCAATCAATTTCACTACCACCAATTTCACCGCAACCAATCCTTCAATAATTATGGACAAATGAATTTGAACAGAGGAAGTATTAGTAATTTTAGTAGTACCAGCCCATTTCTTCTTCATTCCCATTTCTTCTCCATTCCCATTTCACCCCATTTCTTCTTCATTCCCATTTCTTCTTCATTCCCATTTCACCCCATTTCTTCTTCATTCTCATCCTTCAAATTCATATTTTTTCAATCTCATCCCCACCCCCACTGCTACCTTTCCCCCGCCCTTTCTCCCTCTGCTAATTTCATTATTAAAAAAAAAAAAATTCACAATCCAATAGAGTTTGCAGAGATTTAGTAGTAATCCACTTGCTTCTTTTTACTTGATAGATTATGATTTTGATTCGGTATTGGTATTAAGATTTGGTATTGGTATTTTGATTTTGGTGGTGATAGGTTTAATGGTAGCTATTGAAATTAGTGGAGGTGGTGGCTATTGAAATCTAGTGTTGGTGATATATATGGTGAAGAAGGTGGAGGGGAAAGGGGGCGGCGTGGTGGTGGTCAAATTTGGGGCTAGGGCTGGGGGTGGCGTGAGGGTGGAGGAGCCGGGGTGGGGGGGGGGGAGGGGAGGGGGCAGCACACGTTGAATGAAAAAGAAAAAGATGAAGAAGAAAGGAAGGAGAAAGGGAGGGTTGGGGTGGGGATTAGAAAAAATATTTTTTTTAATTAAAAAGAGAAAATAATAAACAAATTTTAACTAAAACACGCGCTTCTTTTTTTAATTATTTTTATAATTTATGCCACATCGTTGCGGGGGGTAAATAATTTCGTTTTTTAGATGTTAAGGTGTGTAATAGGTCGCTTGTATAGTTTAGGTATGATATCGACTTTTCGGGTATAGTTCGGGGTGCTTTGATGTATTTTGCCCATATATATATATATATATATATATATATATATATATATATATATATATATACATACATATATATACATGTATATATATATACATACACGTATATATATATATATATATATATACACACACACACACACACATATATATATATATATATATATATATATATATGTGTGTGTGTATATATATATATATATATATATATATATATATATATATATATATATATAGATAGATAGATAGATATGTATATGTGTATATATATATGTATATATATAGATATGTATATGTGTATATATATATGTATATATGTATATGTGTATATATACACGTATATATATATATCTACATATGTATATATATATGTATATATATATACACGTATATATGTATATGTGTATATATACACGTATATATGTATATGTGTATATATACACGTATATATACACGTATATATATATATATATATATATATATATATATATATATAAGTCCATTTTATTAAGCCCATTTTCAGCGAAGCCCAATATGTCCATACTATATTCCACATAACTAGATCCGTCCAACATATTCAGCCCAAGGGACTGGTTTTCAAAAGTCATTCCTCACGCAAAGCCTATTTTCAGTTTCAGTCCAAAGATAGAGTCCCGTTTTTAGCCCAAATTCCTCAAGTTCAATAGATCCAAAACGTGCCTTATTTTCTCAAAGAAGAGCAGCCCAGACGTTCTTTTTCAAATGGTTTTGGTCCAAGTTAAGGCGGACTTCCAGGTCCAAAGCGAATCATCCATTAAAAGCATTTTTTTGTATCAAAGGACTATTACTTGGTTGGAGAGACCATTTAAATTCAAAGCTATATATATATATATATATATATATATATATATATACACATATACATATATACATATATATATACACATATACATATATCTCTCTCTCTATATATATATATATAAGTCCATTTTATTAAGCCCATTTTCAGCGAAGCCCAATATGTCCATACTATATTCCACATAACTAGATCCATCCAACATATTCAACCCAAGGGACTGGTTTTCAAAAGTCATCCCTCACACAAAGCCTATTTTCAGTTTCAGTCCAAAGATAGAGTCCCGTTTTTAGCCCAAATTCCTCAAGTTCAATAGATCCAAAACGTGCCTTATTTTCTCAAAGAAGAGCAAAATTTCGACGTTCTTTTTCAAATGGTTTTGGTCCAAGTTAAGGCGGACTTCCAGGTCCAAAGCGAATCATCCATTAAAAAGCATTTTTTTGTATCAAAGGACTATTACTTGGTTGGAGAGACCATTTAAATTTTCAAGCTATCAGCCAATTTTATTTCACGAAATTAATTTAAAAAAGCCTTTCCATTGATTGAAATAATCCATTTAACCCAGTTTCAAGACTGTTTTAACAAATCTTCACCGTTTTTATATCCCAAAATTGTTCAAAGGCCAAGTAAGCAAAACATTTTTTCTCTTTTATATAAGCCGAGACTTTGTTAGAAAAAAGATTTGCGCCCATTTAAAATAATGACCTACTTAGCTAAGTGTTAATCCTAGTCTATATTCATGAGGGTTTCACTAATAGCAGAGGTTTAATTTTACAAAAAACAACAAATAAAAATACATTAACATGATCAACCAAGAGAGACCAAAGAAACTTAGTTAATGGGCTACCCGCACCCACTAACACTATTCTCACCCATAGTTGGGCCTTCCCAGTTTTTACCCATGTTGGGCCTTCGCAAAAAAAAAAACATAGGTTCCCTTGCAAACAACGAATTTCAACTCTGGCAGAAGTAAGCCAAATCCTTGTATTTGTAGAGAAATGACCTAGAAATGCAAAGAGGGGATTCCCAAAAATAAAAAAAGATAAGGAATCAATATCATGTATACACACTTAGGCCAACATTTGAACAAACCATCGAATTCAAATAAAAAGAACTTCCAAAAAAAAAATAGTACAAAATTCAAGTAAAACATTCAATCTTTTGACCAAAACAGAGATGGAATATATCTATATACACCCATAGTATACATGATCACACACATCCATAAAGATTCTTGAATGGTCAATTATAGGAAAGCTCTTACTCTCATTTATTCCCAATGTCACACAAGATCCAAAGGGTTTTTTTGAACCCCGGTCATGGCAAACATAGGGGAGGGCTTAAGCTTGATCCTTAATGACTAGTCAAATCTCTCTATTAAAGTATTAGATGAGGGTATACTAGATGATACACAGATATACATGCCAACTGCCTTGGTTAACTTCTAGAAAAGAAAGGGACACTTAGAACTGATAATGCCAAACAGTGCATAGAGGTCAAACAATGCATATAGGATCAACACACAGACATATTAAAATCATGATATATCATTATTTCACAGAAAACTTAAACAGGGGACAAACATGGCCCTTCAATGAGTTGCTACAAACCAAAGGTAGGAAAGAATACAAAGTTATGTTGCTTAAATGTAGACATGGTCTTAATCAAAGAGGAAGACAACACTCAAACAACTAGCATGAAGTTTAAACAAAATGATGAAACTACATCTCTTATACCAGAATCTATATTTTTAAAGACTAAGTCAAGTTTCAACTTAACACGGATCAACACCATTTGTAGGATTTAACTAGAGCCAAACCTTGCATTAATCAAGCCTAGTTGTAAATAGGACCTAACTGTACCATTCTTATGTTGCTCCTTTTTTTAAAAGAAATTTGAACAATAGCACACAATGACCAGCTCACCATGCTTAAAATAAATGACATCTAGGTAGCAGATTCAACACATAATAAACTAGTTTTAAGTTAGTTTTCCTATTGATACCTGAGATAAGTTCTTATTAAGTCCCTTATGTCATTTGTAGTTCAAGATTAACACATAATAGGAAAGACTATGGTTCAAAGTTAACATATAACAGGACATACTATGGTTTGAGGTTAACATATAGCAGGACAGGTTATGACTCAAATTAACATATAACGGGACACTATGGTTTAAGGTTAACATATAATAAAGATGAGTTACTACCAAACTTAAGATTACCGAAACCAAAAAACAAATAGATAATCAAACACTCTTTCTATACTTAAGCTAAATGCCTGACTTGTCTTTGATAAACATCCCATAAGAAAGTCAAACACAGACTAGGCATGTTCATTCAAGAAGAGCAAGGAAGGGAAAAAGAAACATGTTAATATTGAATCTAAACAGACCAAGAGTGATACAAATAACCTCTTTAATGTCATGCTTCAAAAACTAAGTCAATAACAACATGATATGTCCAATATAGATCAACCAGACCAACACCAAAAATAGACTAGCATGATTCGCATTCTTTAGACTGCTTCTGAGACCAACAACATACCAGGACGGATAAACAAAATACTAAAACACAATCATCCAACAGACCAAAGTAATAAAACAAGATAGAACATCCTAATCATTCATACATCCAATACAACATTAAACTACTATAAAGAACAACATAGCACATAATGTATAAAGAGAACCAGAAAAGAAAAAAAAAAGGAAATTACCTTTCTAAGGCACAGCCTCGAAGAGATTGAACCTGGAAATCTACTCCAAACACTTCAAGCCAATAAGAACACTCAAGAGAAGATTTTACAGGAAAAAAAAAACTTTAAACTTATCGAGAATTTTAAAAGGGTTTCAAGCAGAAGCTCAAAAAACCATTGATATTCTCAGTATATCTGCAAACTAAAGAAATTTTTTCGATTCTCGGTTCCTCCTAATTTCTGAAATATAAGACCCTATTTATAGAATTCCCGTACCTTTAAAATCTCAAATCACCCGATGTGGGACAATCCTCCAAGTTGGGGATTTTCCTCACACTTTCGGGTTTGAAGGGTCACGATTGGATCAAATATGCATCAAGGGTCAATATTCGACCAACTAAACTTAGATTTAAAAAGTTCATCGCGAACCAATGAGATCTCAAAATTCAAAATCGCAAACAAACTAAAACCATTAAAGGATTGCAGTGTTAGACCGTTGAACACATAATAAAAATATCAAAAATCAAGTAAATAATCTTGTTAACAACCCACTTGGTTGATTCGCGGTGGTAACGGATAAAAACATTAAATGCTTTACCTATTGAGGCCATACAAAGACTGTAAAAAGGCAAAGGGGCTCTGCAACTTTGCCAAAAATGGCTTTAATGACGATAAGAGAGAAGAAAACCATGGAGGCGGCTAGGGTTTGCAAAGGGAAAAGGGAAGAGACGAGTAAAGGCTCGTTCGGCGTCTGATTTTGTGAATGGGGTTTAATCCCCTTTCATTTACTTGCACTTGGGCCGGGTCAAGCCTTTGTTGGGCTGGACTCGGCCCCCTCTGAAAAAGGCAGCCCACGCATATATATATAATATATATATATATATATATATATATACACATTGAAACGACCCTTCCGGTCATTAGGGGAAATTAGGACTCCTTTAGAAATTTTGAGGTCGCGGGTGGATTCGTGGGGCGTCTTTTCGTATGTGTGCATGTTTTGTGTTGTGTTTTTGAGGCCTTGGATTAAATGTGGGGTGATAGGGGGAAAACTGGTCAAAAGACAAGCTCACTGCCCAAAAAGTACCGTTGCAATGGTGAGTGTACCGCTGCGGCAGTACCACTATAGCGGCAGCTTGACCACTGAGAGCTATAGCGGGACGGTTGTAGCGGCGTGACGACCGTTGTAACAGCCGTAGCGGTCGACGTAAAGCAGTAACTCGAATTTTATATACTCAGTTTTATTTTCTCTTTTGACAAAACACCAACACACTTCCCAACAAGCACCTAGAGAAAAATTTTAAGCTAGGGCAAGATAACCTTGAGAGATAAGTTTCATTGCTTTTCATTCTATCATTCCCTTCCCCTTCATTATGGTAATCATCTTCATGGGTCTTTCATGCTGAAAGTAAAGTAGAAACCCAAGAATATCAATAAACCTTCTAAACTCAATGGGTTGGGGCTATTATTGCGTATTTATCATTTAAATGGATTGATTAGTTGCTATTTGTCATAAATTGAACATTTAAAATAGTAAACTAAGTGATTTGAGACCAAGGGTTTTATAAAAATAGTGTCTTTGCCATAGAAAACAGTTTGTAATGAGAATGTTTGATAGAATGTTGTATAAATTGATGGTAAATGAATACTAAGGGCCTTGATAGGTTGTTTATCACCTATAAAATCACGCACCCTTAGAATGAGAAAAGGAAAGGGTATTCTTGCTTTGGTATTTGTAAATTGATCAATGTGAATCATTGAGCCTTCTATTTTTAGACCGTGAACGTATTGAGGCTTTGAGGAAAGGAAAGACTGTAGCAGAGTAACCTGCGTGTTCCAGCTCTACTTTAAGGTAGGTTACAGTTTATTTAAGTTAGACTTTGGTTAGTTGATTGTATGTTTGGTGATCTCCTTAGGAGAAAGCATGTCTAGTTTTCATGCATGGTATTGTGTGGTTAATTCCTATATGAATGTGATTGATTGAGTGTGTAAGCTCCGTGCCATTATTCCTGTGTGATTAAATCTACAGTGGACGTGTTGTGATGAGAAGCTAATATGATCTTCTCAAGGGGATTGTGACATGAAATGATGAGTTGATTCTTGATATTGGAAAGGTAAGAAACACTGTTCGCCTTAAGAGGTATGGAAAAGCACTCATATGACCTAGATTATGGGCTCGTGGTTCGAGGATCATTTCGAAAATGAGAGGTACTTTGATATGTCTCGCCATCGAGGTTCGTTCCGAGGCGGAGGTTTATGCTCGGGTCCGAGGGGTATTCCAAAACGAGTGGTACATAGACGCCATGGGTCCCCGACAGTCATGGCTCATCGAGCTAAGACATCGGTTAGCATGTACAAATGAAGTGAGGTTATTGTGGTAAACTTATTTTCGTTGTGACTTACGTGATTGTGATGCTTGACATCTTGGTGATTTGATTGTGATTGTTCTTGGTTGACTTGCTATGATTTATTGATATTCATGATTGTTGACTGGCTTGTTTTATTCTATCGATTTTACGAAATATGCATGATACTATTCTTAGTCGGCCTATAATGTCTACCGGTACATAGTATTTATACTGATACTACCTTACTGCATTCTTTGAGTGCAGATTTTGATACGGAGAACGTTGATCGTCCTCACATTTAGCGTGGAGGATAATTGTTGACAGATTATAGGGTGAGCTTCTTCCCATGCCAGGCCGCCCGAAGATCTTCTTGCTATGATGTCTTTTCGTACTCCGAACATTATGGATTAACAAATTGTTAGACTTCAGATTCTTAGACATGTTTTTAGTTTAGAGTCATGTACGATGACTTTCGAATTTTGGGGATTGTAATGGTTAGAACTTCCGCACTTATTTCAGCATTTATGGCATGATTTACCTTGTTCTTTTGTTGTTAAATGAGTAATAATTGTTTAGCTTGGTTAATATAAAATCGGATTAAATGGATATGTGTCTTGTATGTTGGTTCACCCACTAGGATTTAGATGGGTGCCAGTCATGGCGGGTTGGGTCGTGACAAAGTTAGTATCAGAGCTTTATATTCGTCAATGTCATCGTACCAGGACATGTCTAGCAGAATCTTGTAGATCGGTACAGAGACGTCTGTACTTATCTTCGAGAGGCTGTCGGTCACTAGGAAAACTCTCTTTCTTTCTTTCTTTCGTGCTACTTGATTCTAATTGGTATCTGCCAATTCAAATTGGTATCTGACTATCCTTCATTCTCTCGCAGATGGTGAAAAAATGCGCGACAATAGCTAAAGGTAGAGGTGGAGGCAGAGGGGCCGCCCCAGCTGGGGGCGGCGTCCCAATGGTTGACCCCGTGCCTCCAGTGGTTCCTAACGAGGCATCGGGAAATGCAGCCGTACTAGCCCAGCCAGCAGCAGTACCAATTCCACCAAGAGCTATAGCTGCTTAGGGTATACCAGATGCGATGGCACAGGTGCTGAATTGGTTGCATGGGTTAGCACAGGCCGGAGCTATACTAACGGGTCCAGCAGGTAGGGGCGCAGGGGTAGCGGCCCCAGATCTGGACAGAGCACAGGCTCTGGGGGTTCAGTATGCAGCAGTGGTGGCACCTCGCTTGGATGAGGTTTCGAGTTTTGAGGCTTTCCCCAGGCCAGTTGCAGGGCCAGTGATGACTGGTGAAGAACATGATCTATTTTGAAGGTTCACTAAAATGAAGCCTCCTGTATTTTATGGTACTGAGTCGAAGGACACACATGAGTTCATCATCGACTGTTATGAGAGGCTCCATAAGATGGGGGCCGTAGATAAGTACAGGGTAGAGTTTGTGATGTTCCAGTTCTTGGGTGATGCCAAGCTTTGGTGGAGGGCTTATGTGGAGTGTAGGCCAGCTGGGTCTCCACCGTTGACTTAGGTTCGGTTTACTACTTGTGTTTACGGACAAGTTACATTCCGCATACTACGAGGGGCCAGAAGGAAGGATGAGTTCGCTACTATCGGTCGGGGAACTCGTCACATTCTTTGTGTACGAGTCCCGTTTCCACTCCCTTTCTTGTTATGCTCTTCAGTTGCTGCCCACTGAAGGGGAGAGGATATAGCGATTCGTGAAGGGGTTGAACACCGGACTGCAGTTATTGGATCTTTAGCTTGTAGCCCTTTGGGGCTTCCTTTCAGGAGATAGTGAAGCATATCCGTATCGTTGAGGGGATTAAGCATGAGAGTTATACAAGGCAAGTTAAAAAGAAGGCCTGTAAGGGTGGGATATTCAGTAACTCTTTCTCGAGGGGGTCAGAGTTTGCAGGTATATTCATGGCGTTCGGTTCAGTCCGCGATGCAGGTGTCAGCTGGGGGCCCATCAGGGGCAAATTATCAGGCTTTGATCAGTATGGAGGCTACACTACTTCATCAGCTTTTGTTCAGCAGCCTACGCTGGATCGTGCTTGATTCGAGTGTGGTGAGATAAGGCATATTAAGAGATATTGCCCCAGACTTAGACAGAATAGGAAGGGAACTCAGTATCAGAATCCCCGAGCTCCATTTGCACCAAATCAGGGGGTAAGGATCGCGCACCGATAGGCGGGGTGGCCACACCGCGGGTAGGGGTGGTGCCCAGCCTAACCGAGGCGGTCCTCAGGGAGGTAGAGGCGGACAGCAGCCCGGCAGGGGCGGGGCTCAGACTGATAATGGTAATCGCGGTGGTACAACGGCGACGAGGGGCGTGGTCATTTGTACGCCTTCCCAGTAGACCGAGGTCGAAGCCCTACGATGCGGTTGTCACAAATACTATCTCCGTTTATGACCGTATGGCTTCGTTTTGTTTGATCCGGTTCTACTTTTTCCTATGTAACTACCTATTTTGTTGTGTTTGGATATGATGTGTGATACTCTTGATACCCCTTTTTTGTGTCTAATCCCGTTGGGGTCGTGGTAGTGGATAACGTCTACCCCTCGTGTGCAATTTGTTTTATGAGGTATAATACTTGAGCAGATTTGATGATCTTAGACATGGTATAATTCGATGTTATTTTGGGTATGAGTTGGTTGTCCCTGCATTATGCTATACTCGATTGCCACTCTAAGACTGTTACACTAGCCAAGCCCGGGGCACCTAGACTCGAGTGGAAGGGTAACCTTAGCCCCTACCTAAGAAAGTAATATCCGTTGTTCGTGCTACGAAGCTAGTAGAGAAGGGTTATTTAGCTTATCTGTTACATATCTATGATACCAATGCAGATACCCCATCCCTTGATTCAATTCCAGTGGTATGCAAGTTTGCGGATGTGTTCCCGCGAACTTGCCTGGTATGCCACCGGATAGTGATATTGACTTCAGAATTGACTTAGACCCAGGGACTCGTCCTATCTCCATCCCACCTTATAGGATGGCATCAAAGAAACTTAGGGAGCGAAAGAGCGATTCGGGATCTTCTGAGTAAGGGTTTTATTCGCCCGAGTATCTCTCCGTGGGGTGCTCCTATGTTGTTTGTTAAGAAGAAGGATGGGTCTATGTGTATGTGCATTGATTACCGTCCGCTGAATAAAGTAACTGTCTGAAATAAGTATCTCATTCCCCGTATTGATGACTTGTTTGATCAGTTACACGGAGCTTCTGTGTTCTCCAAAATCGATTTAAGGTCGAGGTACCATCGGTTGAAGATTCGGGCGAGAGAATGTTCCTAAAGCACTTTTCGGACCAGGTATGGGCACTATGAGTTATTGGTTATGTCATTTGGGCTTACAAATGCCCCAGCTGCATTCATGGATTTGATGAACAGTGTTTAAGCCCTATTTAGACTCATTCGTAATAGTGTTCATTGATGATATCCTGGTGTACTCTAGGAGTAAGGAAGAGCATGAGAAACATTTGAGAATTGCTCTTGAAATATTGCGGGGGAAGGAATTGTATGCTAAATTCTCCAAGTGTGATTCTGGTTGTCTTCTGTGTCTTTCTTGGTGTATGTTATTTCGAAAGAGGGTATTATGGTGGATCCTCAGAAAATTCAGGCAGACAAGGAATGGGCTAGGCCCATATTAGGGACTGAGATTCGTAGCTTTATGGGTCTGGCTAGCTACTATCATCGGTTTGTGAAAGGGTTTACCTCTATTGCTTCTCATATGACCCATTTGACTCAGAAGGAGGTACCGTTTCAGTGGTCCGACGAGTATGAGGAGAGCTTTCAAAAGCTCAAAATATTAGTGACCACAGCACCGATTCTAGCATTGCCGGCGGAGGGCAAAGAATTTGTTATTTACTGTGATGCTTCACGTTCTGGTTTGGGTGTTGTTTTGATGCAAGAAAAGAAGGTGATTTCTTATGCTTCTCGACAGTTGAAGGTGCATGAGAAAAACTATCCTACTCATGATCTAGAGTTAGCAGTGGTGGTGTTTGCGTTGAAAATCTAGAGGCACTACTTGTATGGTGTCCATTGTGAGATGTACACAGACCATCGCAGTTTGCAGCATGTGTTCACTCAGAAGGATCTGAAATCTAGACAGCGGAGATGGATGGAACTGCTAAAAGACTATGACATCACTATTTTGTATCACCCTGGTAAGGCTAATGTAGTAGCTGACGCATTGAGCAGGAAGTTGGCTAGTATGGGAAGTCTGGCTCGTTTGATCTCTTATGAACGTCCGTTGGCTATATTGTACAGACTCTGGCTAACAGTTTTATGAGACTGGATATTTCTAAGACAGGCAAGGTGTTGGCTTGTGTTGAGGCTCGGTCATCATTTTTAGAGAAGATTAAGGCTAAGCAGTTTAAAGATGCTAAGTTATATAAAATATGAGATAAGGTGTTGCGTGGTGAGGCCAAAGAGGCCGTGATTGATGAGGAGGGTGTGCTATGGATCAAAGGGTGAGTGTGTGTGCCACGCATGGATGACTTGATTAAGACCATTCTGACAGAGGCTCATAGTTCAAGGTATTCTATCCATCCGGGGTGTCACTAAGATATATCGTGATTTGAGGCAACATTCTTTGGTGGACTAGGATGAAGCGGGATATAGTAGAGTTCGTTGCTCAGTGTCTAAATTACCAACAGATGAAGTATGAACATCAGAAACCTGGGGGTACATTACAGAGGATGCCCATTCCTGAGTGGAAGTGGAAAAGAATAGCCATGGATTTCGTGGTGGGTCTTCCGAAGACGCTAAGGAAGTTTGACTCTATCTGGGTTATTGTTGACAGGTTATCTGGGTTATTGTTGACCGGTTGACTAAATCTGCCCACTTTATTCCGGTGAAGATAACTTATGATGCAGAGAAGTTGGCTAAGGTTCACATTCGGGAGGTGCTTAGACTCCACGGGGTTCCTATCTCCATCGTGTTCGAAAGGGGCACCACATTCACATCCAGGTTTTGGGAGTGTCTGCATAAGAAGTTGGGTATGAAGTTAGATCTTAGCACAGCCTTCCATCCTCAGACTGAAAGGCAGTCTGCGCGGACTATTCAGGTTCTTGAGGATATGCATCGTGCGTGTGTGATAGATTTCGGTGGGCATTGGGATCAGTTCTTTCCCTTAGCTGAATTTGCCTACAACAATAGCTATCACTCGAGTATTGATATGGTCCCATTTGAGGCATTGTATGGAAGGAGGTGTAGGTCTCTTATTGGATGGTTTGATGCATTCGAGGTGAGACCGTGGGGACGACGACCTTCCGAGAGTCCCTAGAGAAGGTGAAGGTGATTCAAGCCAAGCTTTTGGCGGCGAGAATAGGCGAAGGAGTATGAGGACCGCAAGGTCCGAGATCTTGAGTTTGAGGAAGGAGAGAGCGAGTCTTGTTGAAGGTCTCACCCATGAAGGGTGTGATGAGGTTTGGGAAGAAGGGCAAGCTTAGCCAGAGGTTCATTGGTCCGTTTGAGATTCTCAAACGTGTGGGAGAGGTGGCTTATAAGTTGGCTTTACCTCCGAGATTATCAGGCATTCATCCAGTGTTCCATGTGTCGATGTTGAAGAGGTAGCACGGCGATGGTTCCTATATCATCTGTTGGGATTCAATTTTGTTAGATGAAAACCTGTCTTATGAGGAAGAGCCCGTTGCTATCTTAGACAGGGATGTTCGCAAGTTAAGGTCCAAGGAAATAGCTTATGTGAAAGTTCAATGGAAGAATCGACCAGTAGAAGAAGCTACTTGGGAGACAGAGTCCAATATGCGTAACAAATACCCTCAGCTTTTCGCCGAGTTAGGTAACTCCTCCCTAGCTTTCTCACCCTTGTCTGTTCGGGGAAGAACGGTGTTTTAATTGGTATCTGGTGTAACTACCCTTCCGGTCGTTAGGGGAAATTAGGACTCCGTTGGGAATTCCGAAGCAAAGGGTGGATTCGCGGCGCGTCTTTTTGTATGTGTGCATGTTTTGTGTTGTGTTTCTGAGGCCTTGGATGAAATGTGGGGTGATAGGGGGAAAAACTGGTCAAAAACCTTGGTGGCCGCTGTGACGGACGGTGGACCGCCATGGCGGTACAGCTATACCGGGAGTAAGACCGCCATAGCGGGGGTAAGACCGCAATAGCGGTCAAACGGTTTCTTTTGGGACCGCTGCAGCGGTGTGACGACCGCCGTAACGGTCGACGTAAAGTAGTAACCCAAATTTTATATACTCAGTTTTATTTTCTCTTCTCACAAAACAACAACACACTTCCCAACAAGCACCTAGAGAAAATTTTCAAGCTTGGGCAAGATTATCTTGAGGTAAGTTCCATTGCTTTTCATTCTATCATTCCCTTCCCCTTCGTTATGGTAATCATCTTCATGGGTCTTTAATGGTGAAAGTAAAGTAGAAACCCTAGAATGTCAATAAACCTTCTAAACTTGATGGGTTGGGGCTATTATTGTGTATTTATCATTTAAATGGATTGATTAGTTGCTATTTGTCATAAATTGAACATTTAAAATAGTAAACTAAGTGATTTGAGACCTAGGGTTCTATAAAAATGGTGTCTTTGCCATAGAAAATTGTTTGTAATGGGAATGTTTGATAGAATGTTGTATAAATTGATGGTAAATGAATACTAGGGGCCTTGATAGGTTGTTTATCACCTAGAAAATCACCCACCCTTAGAATGGGGAAAGGGAAGGATATTCTTGCTTTGGTGTTTGTAAATTGAGCAATGTGACTCATTGAGCCTTCTATTTTTAGACCGTGAACATATTGAGGCTTTGAGGAAAGGAAAGGTTGTAGCAGAGTAACCTGCGTGTTCCAGCTCTACTTTGAGGTAGGTTATGGTTTACTTAAGTTAGACTTTGGTTAGTTGATTGTATGTTTGGTGATCTCCTTAGGAGAAAGCATGTCTAGTTTTCATGCATGGTATTGTATGGTTAATTCCTATGTGAATGTGATTGATTGAGTGTGTAGGCTCCGTGCCATTATTCCTGTGTGATTAAATCTACAGTGGATGTATTGTGATGAGAAGCTAATATAATCTTCTCAACGGGATTGTGACATGAAATGATGAGTTGATTCTTGATATTGGAAAGGTAAGAAACATTGTTCTGTAAGAGGTATGGAAAGGCACTCATATGACCTAGATTATGGGCTCGTGGTCCGAGGATCGTTCTGAAAACTTGGGGTACTTTGATAGGTCCCGCGATCGAGGTTCGTTTCGGGGCGGAGGTTTATGCTCGGGTCCGAAGGGTATTCCGGAACGAGTGGTACATAGACACCATGGGTCCCCTGTAGGTCATGGCTACTGAGCTAAGACATCAGTTAGCATGTATGTATAGCGAGTGAGGTTATTGTGGTAAACTTATTTCCGTTGTGACTTACGTGATTGTGATGCTTGACATCTTGGTGATTTGATTGTGATTGTTCTTAGTTGACTTGCTATGATTTATTGATATTCATGATTGTTGACTGGCTTGTTTTATTCTATCGATTTTACGAAATATGCATGATACTAATCTTAGTGGGCCTATGATATCTACCGGTACATAGTGTTTGTACTGATACTACCTTGCTGCATTCTTTGAGTGCAGATTTTGATACGGAGAACGTTGATCGTCCTCACATTTAGCGTGGAGGATAATTGTTGACAGATTATAGGGTGAGCTTCTGTTATATCCCGCATTTTTGCACATTATGATAGGTTGGAGACAAAACCATTCCGGGATACAAAGTCGGGATTTTTGACCTTCGATTTTATTTTGAGATATAAGTTGTGCATGAATTTGTTGGTATGGAACAATTAGGAAAATTTGGGACCAAAAGTGATAAAATTGGAAGTTGGAAATCATCCATTTCCCATGTGTGGCCGTGTGAATTATTGGAAATGGCCCACATAATTGTGTTCAATTTTAATTGGAACAACATATGGTGTGGGCCAAGGGACCCTTGAATAAGTCTTGCATTAGTTAAAAGATTACTTCTAAGTCATCATTACCATTTCAACACTTAGAAAAAAAAAACAAGGAAGTTGAAGAAACAACAAGCTTGTTCTCGGCTAAGAACAAGAAAAATCAAGTCCCATTTCTAGCTCTAAAAATTATTTTGATGATGCCAAACCCGCTATTGAGGTCCCTAAGTAGCGTGGAGGTGTCGTTGGAGCGATCAACCCATTATTTTTCATCCTTGAAAACCCTAGCCTATTGTGGAATTGAAGAGAAAAGGTAAGATTTGATCATGTTTTATGTATTATAAAGGTTGTATGTATGTTGTATTATGTTAAAATGGATGGATTGGATGAAATAAGGCATGTTGGAAGTGAGTTGTGTGTGTGGTGTTTTAGCCGTGTAGGGTGGGTGTGTGTTGTGTGGTGTTGGAGCTATGAATTAAAGCTTGGTTAGCATGTTGTGATCATTGTAGTGTGAAGAAATGATTGAGAATCATCCATATATGGATATGTTGTGTGTTGGCCGAATGTAGACCTTCATGTAACGCAGAAATGAGTTAATGTCGCTTAATGTTTTAGTCGTCGTCGTTATGAATTCTATGTTGGAAATGAATGTTTAATGACTCAAATTGATGTTGTAATTGTTGCGGACTGATTTGGAGGCTATTGCACATTTAATGTAATTTGTATGTTGGTAAAACTAGCTTTGTTAGAATGTGAATTGTGGATGCAAATCATGATTTGAAAATGAGGAATGTGTAAAGTGAGGTTCTCGGGTTTAGGGGCTGAATTCGGGTAGCTTGGAGAAATTGTTGGATTGTTTGAAATGTTATATGAATTTCTTAGAATGTCTTTAAATATGGTTGGTATGGGTTCGGGTTAATATTTGAATGTATAAGTATCGATGTTGGCTTGAAGGTAAGCCGTTGAATTGAAATTATGAATGTTGTTGAATGATGGAAAAGAGAGTTATTATTGTTGTATTGCCTTTCGGATTGATTATGGATGTTGCTAGGTTGGTTGTTGTTGTTGTTGTTGATTGATTTGGCCGAGATAAATTCTCGGGGTGGCCTTTATTACGGAAATCTTTGCCCAAATTTCGTAGAATTTAGTGTTGGTTTGGAATTAAATGCCTAAATGGCTATAGCTAATATTTGATATCCGTTGACGCATTTGTAGACCTTGGGGAGCCCGAGGCGTAGATCGTGATTAGCTTGGGTTTGGAGTAGCGTTGAGAGCGAGCGAGGTATGTAAAGCTTACCTTCCTTCTTTTGGCATGTCTTAGATACGACTAAGTTATGATATGTTATGAGCTTCGGGGGAAATTCCATTCTTAAAATCCGAGTACGTTTATGAGTCGTATTTGCTTTTGATGTTGGCAACCTTATGTGGACAAACTATGGTTTATATGTTTTGTATGATTGATTTTCAAAAGTTGTATAAAAATTGGTTTTAAGAGAGTTTTGTTCCTAAACGAATCCGAAACTACGAACGGCCGTAACTTTCGCATACGAGCTCAGATCGCCCCGAAACATAATAGGTAACTTCATGAGGCATAACATTCTCCCAACTCTCGTGGTCGGGCTCGGATGGGGTTGGCACCCGTCCGTGGGGCCCGCGGCTTTTCTATGGTTAACCTTAATGACCTTCGGGAAAAATTTGATACTATTTTCGCTTTGACTTCCGCATATGGATTTCTTACTTGTTTAAAGAGTTATGATGATGATTTTATGCATATGATTTTTATACGTAACTATGATTTCAAAAATCCTATTTGATCTGCTCCCGAGTGAAGTTCGGAGAAAACTTGATTTGACTACTGTTTTGGCTTATAAATGACGGTTCGTTGTGATTAACATATTAAGTCTTTGAAATTATTTTGACCTGTATTTGGTTACTCACGATTCTGTTCGTATATTCTATGGTTACATTTTTCGCCAAGTTCCGAGCCGATTATGTTTTCGCACGCACTAGGTTGTATTCGAAATATGATGTGTATTCGAACATGATGTGATACGAAGTACGATATGATATGATGGTCGATTTACGATGCGTATTCTGAATTATGATGTGACCGGTTCGCCGAGCCCCTTTTCGGCCGGGAACCGCGTATATATTCTGGTGTTATGATATGACTGGTACGCCGAGCCCCTTTCGGCCGGGTACTGTGTATGTACGCTATGCGGTATGTTATGTATATGGATTCGAAAATATGATCAGTTGGTTTCGGATCCGGTGGTGGGGCAAACCCAGTGGTGGGGCAAACCCAATGGTGGGGCAAACCCAATGACGATGAAAAATTCCACATTGGTTTAGGAAAATCCCACATTGGTTTAGGCAAATCCCACATTGGTCTAGGCAAATCCCACATTGGTTTAGGCGAATCCCACATCGGTTAATGTCAGCACATATGATAAGGTATGATGTTATGATATTTTTCGGTATGTATATGTAAGATCTGTATTTCAGGAGTAAGCGTATTGGCATTTTGATTATTATGCTTGTCCTCTGTGCCTCTGTTGCGTGACTTGCGTGCCAGATGACAGCATTTTGGTATTCTAGTTATTATGTTTACTTTTTATACCTCCGTTCGATCATGACTCGGATTTGTTACTATGTACGCTTTGTATACTCGGTACATATTAAAATCCGACCCCGCTTTCTTCGGGGCGTTTCGCCCGCAGGTACGGATACGCGTTTTGGTGACCCCTGCGGCGTAGGATTTTCATTTACGTTATTTGGAGTGCTCCCTTTGTTCTGGAGCCGATATTTTGGGTATATGCTCTTTCTTTCGGTATATATGTTTATGTTTGTTCGGAATGTACGGCGGGGCCCGATGTCCCGTCATCGATTCATTGAGTACGTATTAGAGGTGTGAGACACGGATGTAGGTTATGTACGATTTTGTTCGGATGCGACGTGTGAGTTGTGTTTGGGTGGCCCGTCGCGGTGGCAGACCTTGTCGGTCGCGTGTAAATATGTTTTGACATGTTATGTATATTATGATAGCCTTGTGGCTTATGTGCGATATATTGGTTTATATGTGTCGTTTGGAGCCACGTTTGACTTTTATAAATGTATGAGTCGTTTGTATCCGAGATACGGTTAGTGAGCGCGTATGGGTGCCGGCTCGGGCACTAGTCACGACCTACGGGGTTGGATCGTGACGAAGTGGTATCGAGCGATTCGTCCTCGGAATGTCTACGGTACCGTGTCTAGTAGAGTCTTGTTTATCGGTGTGTTGTGCACCACATCTATAAGCGAGAAGCTACGGGGCATTTAGGATGTTATCTTTCCTTCGATCTTAGATCGTGCGATAGAGCTGTGTTATCGGGATGACCTTTCTCGACGAAATTTTATGATTTCGGTGATGCCTCAGCGGAAGGCCACGGCTTCCCGAGAAGGGCAAGACTACGGCGGCCCGAGTGAGACCGGCGGGGGATAGCTACTAGGGCCGTGCCCGGCAGGCGGAGGGTGTGCCTCAGAACGGCCGGTTCTGCTTGCCTACCCGATCCGAGGGATTTGGGGCAGCGACGACGACTACGGGTCAGGGGGAGGCTCCACCGCCAGCCCCTGAGGTTCGAGAGCCCACGCCCCCAGCTCCTCAGCCAGGGGCGGAGGATCGGGCGATGCGAGATGCGATCCGGTTATTGGCCGGGTGATGGCGGCCCGAGGGTTCACGGCACGGATCGGGGGGTGATCATGCGGATAGATATGACGGCCGGCGAGCCGTGATTTTACGCTTTGTGGCCCACCGAGTTTTTCGGGTCAAAGCCCGCGAGAGGACCCTCGAGAGTTCGTCCGGCACGATGCAGCGTACCTTTACCGCGATTGATTAGTGCTTACGAGACGAGAGTCGGTTGAGATGGCATCCTATCGGTTGCACGATGGCGGCTAGCGGTACGAGTCTGGATGTTGTCCAGAGGTGAGGATGCCCCTCCGGCGGTATGGGGGCGAGTTTACGAGAGGCCTTACGGCCCATTTCCTACCTCCGGAGCGGCGAGGCAGGGTGGACGATTCTGTGCTGCGAGAGAGGGCGAGGAGTGTCGGGAGTATATACGGAGTTTGATTCGGCGGCCGGTATGCGCCCGCTTATGTGGCCGATATGACCGAGGATGCACCGGTATGTGATAGGGGCGGATGACTACTTGGTCAATAGTTGTACGGTCTGGCGGCCCGGGGACGGGATGGACATCCGCACGGATACGAGCCCGCGCCCGGGCGCGGAGGGACGGACGGGGGCGTCGGCCGATAGGGAGTATGATGGGAGCCGGCCAAGAGGGCTAGATGCTGGCGGTATGCGGAGAGTCTCGGGCGGGCGGCCTCGGCGAGCGGCCGCGGGGACCCCGCCCGGCCCGACCGGAGTACACCCCCGCGGTTCGGCGGAGATCGAGAGGGTGCGGGATCGGGGGCCGCGAGCTCCAGGGGTTTCGAGCTCGCGGTTGGACGGAGAGGTTCCGGCAGTCGGATGAGGCCGCCCGGACCTCCGTGTTCCTACTGTGGGAGGTATCACCCTGGGAAGTGTTACCGTGCCATGGGCGCTTGTTTTACTTGTGGCGGTCAGGGTCATTTCAAGAGAGAGTGTCCGTACAGGGGCGGTCCAGGTGGTGCAGCCCAGTTTACTGAGTCAGTTACCGGTTCGTCTTCACCTTCCGTAGCTATGCGCCCGATGGGGCGAGGCACGCCGACTCCAGCAGGCCGTGGCAGAGGCCGTGGCGGAGCCTCCGCCCGGCGGTCCATCGAACCGCATATGCGTTGACCGGCGGGATGATCGAGGAGGCGCCACCGTGCGAGTATTGTAATTTGGATTCTTTAATTGGTAATGTTGATTGTTATATGAACTGTTTGTGATAATTGTAAGAGAAACTCCCCCAAATGCTTATAAGATCCTGTAAGGTTAATCTAACATTCGAGGACGAATGTTCTAAAGGGGGGGAGGATGTTATATCCCGCATTTTTGCACATTATGATAGGTTGGAGACAAAACCATTCCGGGATACAAAGTCGGGATTTTTGACCTTCGATTTTATTTTGAGATATAAGTTGTGCATGAATTTGTTGGTATGGAACAATTAGGAAAATTTGGGACCAAAAGTGATAAAATTGGAAGTTGAAAATCATCCATTTCCCATGTGTGGCCGTGTGAATTATTGGAAATGGCCCACACAATTGTGTTCAATTTTAATTGGAACAACACATGGTGTGGGCCAAGGGACCCTTGAATAAGCCTTGCATTAGTTAAAAGATGACTTCTAAGTCATCCTTACCATTTCAACACTTAGAAAAAAAAAAACAAGGAAGTTGAAGAAACAACAAGCTTGTTCTCGGCTAAGAACAAGAAAAATCAAGTCCCATTTCTAGCTCCTCTAAAATTATTTTGATGATGCAAACCCACTATATTGAGGTCCCTAAGTAGCGTGGAGGTGTCGTTGGAGCGATCAACCCATTATTTTTCATCCTTGGAAACCCTAGCCTATTGTGGAATTGAAGAGAAAAGGTAAGATTTGATCATGTTTTATGTATTATAAAGGTTGTATGTATGTTGTAGTATGTTAAAATGGATGGATATCATGAAATAAGGCATGTTGGAAGTGAGTTGTGTGTGTGGTGTTTTAGCCGTGTAGGGTGGGTGTGTGTTGTGTGGTGTTGGAGCTATGAATTAAAGCTTGGTTAGCATGTTGTGATCATTGTAGTGTGAAGAAATGATTGAGAATCATCCATATATGTATATGTTGTGTGTTGGCCGAATGTAGACCCTTCATGTAACGAGAAATGAGTTAATGTCGCTTAATGTTTTAGTCGTCGTCGTTATGAATTCTATGTTGGAAATGAATGTTTAATGACTCAAATTGATGTTGTAATTGTTGCGGACTGATTTGGAGGCTATTGTACATTTAATGTAATTTGTATGTTGGTAAAACTAGCTTTGTTAGAATGTGAATTGTGGATGCAAATCATGATTTGAAAATGAGGAATGTGTAAAGTGAGGTTCTCGGGTTTAGGGGCTGAATTCGGGTAGCTTGGAGAAATTGTTGGATTGTTTGAAATGTTGTATGAATTGCTTAGAATGTCTTTAAATATGGTTGGTATGGGTTTGGGTTAATATTTGAATGTATAAGTATTGATGTTGGCTTGAAGGTAAGCCGTTGAATTGAAATTATGAATGTTGTTGAATGATGGAAAAGAGAGTTATTATTGTTGTATTGCCTTTCGGATTGATTATGGATGTTGCTAGGTTGGTTGTTGTTGTTGTTGTTGATTGATTTGGCCGAGATAAATTCTCGGGGTGGCCTATTTACAGGGGAAATGCTGCCCAAATTTCTGTAGAATTTAGTGTTGGTTTGGAATTAAATGCCTAAATGGCTATAGCTAATATTTGATATCCGTTGACGCATTTGTAGACCTTGGGGAGCCCGAGGCGTAGATCGTGATTAGCTTGGGTTTGGAGTAGCGTTGGGAGCGAGCGAGGTATGTAAAGCTTACCTTCCTTCTTTTGGCATGTCTTAGATGCGACTAAGTTATGATATGTTATGAACTTCGGGGGAAATTCCATTCTTAAAATCCGAGTACGTTTATGAGTCGTATTTGCTTTTGATGTTGGCAACCTTATGTGGACAAACTATGGTTTATATGTTTTGTATGATTGATTTTCAAAAGTTGTATAAAAATTGGTTTTAAGAGAGTTTTGTTCCTAAACGAATCCGAAACTACGAACGGCCGTAACTTTCGCATACGAGCTCGGATCGCCCCGAAACATAATAGGTAACTTCATGAGGCATAACATTCTCCCAACTCTCGTGGTCGGGCTCGGATGGGGTTGGCACCCGTCCGTGGGGCCTTCTATGGTTAACCTTAATGACCTTCGGGAAAAATTTGATACTATTTTCGCTTTGACTTCCGCATATGGATTTCTTACTTGTTTAATGAGTTATGATGATGATTTTATGCATATGATTTTTATACGTAACTATGATTTCAAAAATCCTATTTGATCTGCTCCCGAGTGACGTTCGGAGAAAACTTGATTTGACTACTGTTTTGGCTTATAAATGACGGTTCGTTGTGATTAACATATTAAGTCTTTGAAATTGTTTTGACCTGTATTTGGTTACTCACGATTCTGTTCGTATATTCTATGGTTACATTTTTCGCCAAGTTCCGGGCCGATTATATTTTCGCACGCACTAGGTTGTATTCTGAAATATGATGTGTATTCCGAACATGATGTGATACGAAGTCTGATATGATATGATGGTCTGATTTACCGATGCGTATTCTGAATTATGATGTGACCGGTTCGCCGAGCCCCTTTTCGGCCGGAACCGCGTATATTCTCGGTGTTATGATATGGCCAGGTACGCCGAGCCCCTTTCGGCCGGCATCGTGTATGTATGCTATGCGGTATGTTATGTATATGGATTCGGAAATATGATCAGTTGGTTTCGGATCCGGTGGTGGGGCAAACCCAATGGTGGGGCAAACCCAATGACGATGAAAAATTCCACATTGGTTTAAGAAAATCCCACATTGGTTTAGGCAAATCCCACATTGGTCTAGGCAAATCCCACATTGGTTTAGGCGAATCCCACATCGGTTAATGTCAGCACATATGATAAGGTATGATGTTATGATGTTTTTCGGTATGTATATGTATGATCTGTATTTCAGGAGTAAGCGTGTTGGCATTTTGATTATTATGATTGTCCTCTGTGCCTTTGTTGCGTGACTTGCGTGCCAGATGACAGCATTTTGGTATTCTAGTTATTATGTTTACTTTTTATACCTCTGTTCCGATCATGACTCAGATTTGTTACTATGTCTTCTGCTTTGTATACTCAGTACATATTCCGTACTGACCCCCTTTCTTCGGGGGCTGCGTTTCATGCCCGCAGGTACAGATACGCGTTTTGGTGACCCACCGGCGTAGGATTTTCATTCTGTTGTTTGGAGTGCTCCCTTTGTTCTGGAGCCGATATTTTGGGTATATGCTCTTTCGGTGTATATGTTTATGTTTGTTCAGGGTACGGCAGGGCCCTGTCCCGTCATCTAATTCTATTGGTCTGTATTAGAGGTCTGTAGATACAGATGTGGGTTATGTACAGTTTTATTCGGATGCGACGTGTGAGTTGTGTTTGGGCGGCCCATCCGCCGTGGCAGCCTTGTCGGCTGCGTGTAAATATGTTTTGACATGTTATGTATATTATGATAGCCTTGCCGGCTTATGTGCAGTATATTGGTTTATATGTGTCAGTTTGGAGCCACGTTTGATTTTTATAAATGTATGAGTCGTTTGTATGCCGAATCTGGTTAGTGAGCGCGTATGGGTGCCCAGCTCGGGCACTAGTCACGACCTACGGGGTTGGGTCGTGACAGCTTCTTCCCATGCCAGGCCGCCCGAAGATCTTCTTGCTATGATGTCTTTTCGTACTCTGGACATTATGGATTAACAAATTGTTAGACTTCAGATTCTTAGACATGTTTTTAGCTTAGAGTCCTGTATGATGACTTTCGGATTTTGGGGATTGTAATAGTTAGAACTTCCGCACTTATTTCAGCATTTATGGCACGATTTACCTTGTTCTTTTGTTGTTAAATGAGTAATAATTGTTTGGCTTGGTTAATATAAAACCGGATTGAATGGATAGGTGTCTTGTATGTTGGTTCGCCCACTAGGATTTAGATGGGTACCAGTCATGGCGGGTTGGATATATATATATATATATATATATATATATATATGTGTGTGTGTGTGTGTGTGTGTGTGTGTGTGTGTGTGTGTGTGTGTGTATATATATATATATATATGTGTGTGTGTGTGTGTGTGTGTGTGTGTGTGTGTGTGTGTGTATATATATATATATATGTGTGTGTATATATATGTGTGTATATATATATTTATATATATATGTGTGTATATATATATATATATGTAGGTATGTATGTATGTATACATATGTATATGTATGTATGTATGTATGTATGTATACATATGTATATGTATGTATGTATGTATGTATACATATGTATATAGATATATTACACGTACATATATATACTAATATAGCAAAAGTAAAAGGAAAAGAATTAATGGGTAAATAAATAAAATAAAAAATAAACAATAAATTAAAAAAAAAGACAATTTAAGAGATTAATTTGCTATTAAATTGAAATTAATCAACCAAAAACATGGCTAAAAATAATAAATTGAAGGGGTGGGCCTTAATTGAGTTGAAGCATGAATTTGCTATTCCCAATTGCGGCCCTATTTTGGCTAGTTAATTGATTGTTTCAATTGTAGCCGTAATCATCATATTATAAGAAAATTCACAAACATAACCATAATTAGTTACCCAAACCAAATGTGATTAATTTATAAAAATTATCAATATGACTTGATTATGCAGAAATTAAAACTTGAGGGGCAAAAGATAATTTATGTTAATTAATCCACCTCCTTGAAAATAGAGTGAAATGCCTAATAATTTGATAATTTGACAATTTAAACTATTAAGCAAATAATCGTTGTAAACTATTTTCTCTTGGTTAATTTAGCAAAATATCATAATTATAAAATACTTAGATTAATTTAAACTATTATAGAAATTATTTTATTAAGCAAAATTGGCTAAATAATTTTATAAAATTATTTTGGCTTATAAAAACACAGATTTCACTCTGTTTGATATTCAAGGACTCTGGGTAATCAAAACAAATTATGGGAGGTCAAAAATTAGATGTCAACCCTGGATACCATTGGATGACCATGGAAAATGATTGCTGCAAATATGTGCAAAGGTGCCATCAATGCCAAATCCACGGTGATCTAATCAAGATCCCTCTAAGTGAGCTTAATGCTATGAGTTCACCCTGGCCTTTCGTTGCTTGGGGCATGGATGTTATTGGACCCATTGAACCCGCAGCTTCAAATGGCCACCAGTTCATTTTAGTTGCTATTGACCACTTCACCAAACGGATGGAAGCAACGTCTCACAAATCAGTAACAAAGAAAGTGGTAGCTGACTTCGTGCTAAACCACATCATATGCCGATTCGGTGTACCCGAGTCCATCATAACAGACAATGAAGCAAACCTGAATAGCCATCTGATGAAGGACATCTGTGAGCAATTTAATATCACCCACCGAAACTCGATAGCCTACCGACCGCAAATGAACGGAGCCGTAGAAGCAGCCAACAAAAATATCAAGAGGATATTGAGAAAAATGACTGATAATCATAAAGGTTGGCACGAGCAGTTGCCTTATGCTCTACTAGGATACCGTACTACGGCCCGAACTTCGACAGGAGCAACTCCCTACCTGCTGGTCTATGGAACTGAAGCAGTCATACCTGCTGAAGTTGAGATACCTTCCCTGAGAATTATTCAAGAAGCAGAATTAGACAATGCTGAATGGGTCCAAGCTCGATATGAGCAATTGGCTCTAATTGATGAGAAAAGGATCGTTGTCGTATGTCACGGCTTCACTGCATCGACAAAGGATGGCAAG